>NW_028275160.1:19575796-19879476 GCF_013281855.1 Momordica charantia
GTCTATTTTGTTTCCCAGAATGCAGCCTACCTTGTTGAACCAGAGTTTAGGTGTACTGATGCGATCTTAGATTCCTTGAGCAAAGTTGGTTTTTTTTTTCCGTTATAAGTTTCATGAACTTTAACAGTTTTTATTGTTTTTTTTATTATTTTTTTTTTGTTGAGTTTTAGCAAAGATCATGTTGAAAATTTAGTTGAACATTAGCTTTTGTTTACTCAATGTAGTGATATGCTGGAGTGTGAACGAGTTATATATATATGTTGAATTTATTGGTTGAGGCAGCAAATATTTATTTAGTTCTCTGCTAAATTATCTCTAAAATTTGATATTTTTAACTGATTTTTTATAATGGATAACGAATTGGGTGGAGCATTGGAAAGGAAGCAACCTTGTGAAAACTAAGCTTGTGGCTCTATTCGAGCTCAGTACATAAAGATTGTTATTTTGAAAATTAAATCTTATTCCTTGTGAGTTTATTGATGTTCTATTTGCTTGAAGAGGTGTGTGTGAAAGTTTAATGTGTGAGAAAAGGTATGTATTATTATCTATTTTTATGTGTTTATATATTGATTTATTCTTATATTAAGATTTTTTTTTTTTGGTTTAATAGGAAAAAGTGCATATCTACAAGAAGAAATTGACGAGGTTTGAATAGAATGAACAACTTTTGTTGGAAGATTTGTGTAAGTCTACTTATGGATTTGTTCATTTTTTGTTTATTTGATGTAAGTATTTGGGCTAGATTACTTTTTGTAGTAGTATTGGGATAATGGAAATACTTTAGTGTTGGATTGTTGCTGAATGCACTTTGTGGAGGAATGAGTGGTTCTATTTGTTTTTTTGTGCAAAAGCCTGTCAAATATATATGAAAGTTTATATATAAGTGTTGATTGTTGCTGAATGTACTTTTTTGGGAGATGGGTGGTTGACCCATTCATTTTTTGTGTGTAGAAGGGTGTTAATTACATATGGAAGTTTGTAGTATGTTATTGCATTTCAAGTTAGTTTTGAATTATTCTAAAAGAGGTAATTCAAAAGTAGAGTTGGTGTTGAGATATTGAGGTATTATTTTGTGAATAGGTTGAAAGATATAGTTCATTAGCTTTGAGTTGCAATATTGAGATATTAATTTATGTGAATTGGTTAGAAGGAGATTATATGGCTGATTAGTTTTGAGTTATTCTATAGCAGGGAGGTCAGGTTGAAATTTGTAGTTGTTTGATTTACTTTTGATTAATTGTGTTTCGAGTTTGAGGTTAGTCTTTGAGCTAAGTCATTTTAAAATAGATGTTGAAATTAGTTTTATTTGCATATATATATTAGTTGTTTTATTGAAATATTGAGATATTATTTTGTAAATAGGTTGAAGAAAATATGGTTGGTTAGTTTCGAGTTATTCTAAACTAGAGGTCACGATTAAACTTTCTAATTTTTTTTTATCTACTTTTGATGAAATGAGTTTTGAATATATAATCTTAAGTTAGTTTATGAGTAATATTGTTTTAGAATGGATGGATGTGTTAAAAGTTTTAGTGGGAAATTAATTAGATAATTTTAATTGCAATATTGAGATATTATTTTTTGAATAGGTTCAAAGGAAATATGGTTGGATAGCCATGTGATTGTCAACCAACTATGTTTTTAAAAAAATTATTCACAAAATAATGACGGTCAATGTCTGTTATGAAATATAGTCATTTGATGACGCACAAACAATGACGTACAAATGATAACGCACAAACAATGACGTACATAAAATGACGGGCGATAACCGCCATGAAAAATGAAAACAAACAAGGATACTCGTAAAGATATCGGTCATTGCCCGTCATGTTTACCCTTTCATGACGGGCATGCCGGTCATTAAAATAAAACTTTTCATAACGGGCATTGCCCGTCATTAAAATTGTCCGTCATTGAAAAGAAACAAGGACACTCGTATAGATGACGGTCGCTGACCGCCATCGTTTCCTTTTAATGACGGACGTTGCCCATCATTAAAAGTCAAATTTGTTGTAGTGATATCAGAAAACATATTAGAGGTAATATGTTTGAAATAATTGGTAGATATCATTGTTATATCAAAAGTAAATCAATTTCATATCATATGTATATCAAACATATATCACATATATTTCAAAAGTATATCTGTCAATCATAGTTATATCAGAAGTAAATCAATAGTATATCAGAAGTCAATCAGTTCTATATTACCTATAGTAGTAGATATCATAGTTATATCACAAGTAAATCAATTTCATATCATATGTATATCAAATATATATCACATATATATCAGGAGTATATCTGTCAATTATAGTTACATCATAAGTAAATCAATAGTATATCAGAAGTTAATCAATTCTAAATCACACCTAGTAGTATATATCATAGTTATATCAGAAGTAAATTAATTTCATATCAGATGTATATGAAACATATATCATATAGATATCAGAAGTATATCTGTCAATCATAGTTATACCATAAGTAAATCAATAGTATATCAGAAGTCAATCAATTCTATGTCACTTATAGTAGTAGATATCATAGTTATATCATAAGTAAATCAATTTCTTACTATATTATATCAAACATATATCACATATATATCAGGAGTATATCTGTCAATCATTAGTATATCAGAAGTCAATCAAAAAAGTAATTTATTGTTGGTTCAGGCCTGCAGGATATACTTGTAATTTAGAACGTGGGCTTCCGTTTTTTGCAAAAAAAATGCTATATTTGAAAAACCCAAATCTTGTTGTTATTTTGCTTATTTTCCTAACTTTTTTTGCCATATCTCAAGTTGCCCCTTGTTTGAAATTATAAATATTTATTTGTAGTTTCAAATGAATGCTATAATAAAAATTACTCAACTTTAAATCATAGTTCTGTTTTCTAAAAAATAATTGTGGATATCTTTCCTAGAATTTCATAAATGATATAATTGAATCTTTTATAACTTTTCTAATATCTTTATAATCCCATTTAGTTTTCATATGCTATTACATAATAAAAGATAAATAAACATATGACCTATAAACAGAAATAATTAAAAAGTGACTTTACATAAATAAACATTCATTACTAATTTCACATTACCCTACAAATATATATATATATATAGGTATAGTAATGAATTTCTTTCAACTCGGTAAATGATGCAAAACATAAACTTTATGAAACCACGATCCATTCATTACAAAATATGTTATAAAAAATAAAAAAAACTAATACAAGATTGTTTTGATCGTGTCTTGAAGACACTCCATCGATGTGAAGTAATTCTTTCATCAATCTAAAAAAGTTAGGAAATAGATAAATAAAAAATAAATATAAAATCATTCAAATAAAATTTTAATGGATGAATAGATAATTTTATTCAATAATAAATAAATATACAAACTGAACATAACTTTATCAAAAGTTGTTCGGTTGCATGACCCTAAATGAGAAATAATTAAAAAAGTTTACGTCTTAAATAATATGAAATCATGAACTTAAACCTACATGAGAGAAGAAAGCTTATATGCTTCAAGCAATCCACGTCACGTCATGGTATTAGGACCATCCAGTGAAGATGGGGATTTCCACTTCAACGTGATGAGAACTATGAAGTTTCTTAAAGATGGAGAACAAGTGGGGAAAGGAACTTCAAGGGAACATGAAGACATAAAACACAACGGTTTCAATTTAGAGATTATTTTGGGTTTGAGTCCTTAACGTAGTGTTTTCATGTAATTAGTTTTGTAATATTCTTTTGGACTCTATTTATAATTTATTTAATATGTCTCAGACCCAATAATGGTGTTTTATGCACTTTAGATGTCAATTTAGAGAAACTGTCTCAATTTGTGTAACTTAGTTATGTCCCTTAGGCCCGTTTGATAAACATTTCGTTTGATGTTTTTGGTCTTTGGTTGTTAGTTTTTTAAAAACAGGGTCGTTCGATAACCAATTCAATTTTTTGTTTTTTGTTTTTCAAAACCATTTTGAAATTCTAGGTAAATTTCAAACAAAAAAAAAAAAAAGTAGTTTTCAAAAACAGATTTATGTTTTTCAAAATATGATTTTTTCTTCTAATAGTCAACTTTTTTTTTTCTTTCTCATATTCATTTTTTAAAAATTTATTTATCGTTCTAACATTTTTTTTTCTAAATTTATCTCTACAAAATTTATTTTTCTCTCTCTAAAATTTTCATATTTTGAATATTTATTATTATTTGTCTCTCTCCAAAATTTTCTCTATTTTTAATTTTTTTTCTAACAGATCAGTTTTATTACTCCCTCTAAAAATTTAATATTTTTCCCTAACTTTTTTCTCTCTAAAATTTCGTCTTTTATAACTTTTCTTTCTTTTCATAATATATTTTTTCTTCTGAAAATTATATCTTATTTTATGGTTCAATTTTCTTTCACTGTAACTTTTATTATCTCAATATTTATTTATTTTCTCTAAAAATTATATTTTTAATATTGTTTTTATCTCGAAATTTGTCTCCATTATAATTTTTCTCTTTCTTTATAATTTTTTTTTCTTTAACATAACTTTTCCTCTCGACTTTACTTTTTTTCTCTAAAATTTCTCTTTTTTTCTTTCACTTTTCTTTCACTATTTTTTTTTTTTTTTGCTAAATCTTGTTATTTAGCTCTCTAAAATTTATCTTCAAAAAGTTTATTTACAACTCTCTAAACTTCTATTTTCATTTCTCTACATTACAGGATGACAAAAATTTCCGCAGGGTCGGGTCCCAAAAATAGGAAATGCATGTCCCGACCCTATCCCCGTCCTCGATTCCTTTTTTTAAATAATTAATATATATTTATTACACTTTTTTATACTTAAATTATAAAAGTAATTAAAAACAATTATAAAACCGATAATTTTATCGAGAACATCTCTCGGACCGAAGAACGAGATGGAGACCGGGACTAAAATTTTTCACGAGAATGAGAATGGGGGAGAGTGATTTCCTATGTTTATAAGAGTAAAAATAAGCTAAATTGGTGCTATTTTCTAACGTTTTATATTCAGAAACTGTATCTTAGGTTATACATGCATATAGAACATTTTTACCTACTTTAGAGTTGATTTCTAATAGAAATTACAATTTTCTGCATAAAAATATAGAACCAGGCGCCTGACGCCTTCCCCAACCCCAAGAATGCCGTTAATGTAAAATGTAAGTTTTGGTGTGTTTTGAAGCTCTCCAAGCCCCTCCATGTGTCTTCCATGCATTGATGATTGCTGATTCAACAACAAACCAACTAAAATGTGTTTTAAAGGGATGGCTCTTCATGAATGTCTCAATCTTCTAACCGTCTTGAAGTTCCTATAAATACAACAGCTTCCCTCTCTTCATTCATCATCCCGGAGTGATCATTTCAGCTTTATACATTTACTTCTAGCTTGTTTACATTTTCTTTTTAAGTTTTGAGTTCTTATTGTTTTAAACCTTGCTTATTTCAAGTTCACCCTTTACTTCCAGCTTGTTATTCTTGAATTCTAAGTTTGATCGTATTTTATTAAAATTCCAGCAATTTTTTTGATATTCATTTCTTTCTCTATTTCTCATTACGAAGTTTTAATCACTCAACCTTGAGGAATCGACCGAGTATTGCTCCCCAATCTTGAAAGAGAACGGGTTAGGGTCATTCGGGTTACAACTCCACCATTTCATCTTGTTTTAATTCTATTCATCTTGTAATCTGTCGTGTACTTCCATCAACATTAAATTATGTTTTTCCTTTATTATCATGAGCTAAATTTATTTTCCCCAAACCCGGTTATGGATAGTTAGTTAAAGTTTATTAAAATCCAAAAAGGCAAAAGGGGTTTTGTCTCCTCTTTTATCACTTAAAGTTGTTTTCATAAGTTAAAACTTGATTTGGCAAATTTATGTTTTAACCAAGCATCGATACTGAAAGGGTTGATACATTTCCACAACTTTAATGATTTAACTTTGGAGAAAAATACCTTAGACTTAAAGATTTCGCTCGGGTAGCCTAGACATAAGACCTCGACCTAAGGTTACGATTGGTTTTTATTAAATTAAGATTTTTTTTAATAGACATATTAGGAATATACTTATACCTTCAAAATCACATAGACATAAGAAGATGACGAAGTAAAACCGAAGAAAATTTATGAGAGGCATCTGGCGCCTGGTTTGAAAAATTGTTGTATTTTTAGCTAATTTGAAGTAATTGGACTTGGTTTGTTTCATTGAGTTTTTAAATACCAAAACCAACATAATCCTTATTTTTTGTTAGCCCAAAATCAATTACGAAGTCATCGATCAACATCATTTTCATTAAATAGACTTCATTTGTCCCTGAGGATCGATACTCGGAATACTCGTTCCGTTTTACTACTTATGATGGGTGTACACACTTGCGCTATATCATTTATTTTCATTCCAAAATCTCAAACAAGTTTTTGGTATCGTTGCGGGGCACTATTTGTTTTAGTCTTTTATTAATTTTTGTGGTCGGTTTTTGTAATTGTTGTTTCTTTTCATAAAAAGTTTTCAATTTTACATCAAAACATGGAAGGTTGTTGTTCAATTCATGAGCATTGATACATTTCTGTTGCCTTTCGATCTTGAAACTAAATGAACCTTTCATCAGTTGAGAAGAGAACAAAAACTTAGAAACTGAAAAAAAAATTGAAAAAAGGTTGGGGAAATATTTTTATTCTTTCATCCAACAAAAAGTGCTTCTGATGGATTCCTTTTCATCTTGGAATACTCTAATTCCATCCATGTTTGAAATGTAGCACAACCAAGCAAGATGAGCTAACTTTCCCATAGCTCACAAAAATCAATTTCCTTGTATATTTTGTGGTGATAACCATCCATTTGGCTATTGTCTATCTAATCATAATTCTAATTATTTTGTAGGTCAACAACAGAATCATTGGAATTCAAGCCCTTATCCGAACACCTTCAACCAAGGTTGGGGAGATCATTCAAATTTCACGTGGGGAAGACAATATGATGAGAGTTATTCTCATCCTACCCAGCAATATGAGCAAACGTTCCCACAAGAATTCCCGATGCAGCCTTAGCAAGATTACGATCAACAATGGATGCCATAAAAAGTTCAAACGTCGCAAAGTTGCAACCTTAAAGAGATGATGATGGAATTTATGGTAAGAAATGATGTAGCTATATGCAACCTACAGATCCGAATGGGACAGTTGACTTATCCAAATGGGAGTTTTAGTTTTTTTTTTCTTATCCAAACTCAGTTTATGTTAGTTAGGTTATTTTTATTTTGTTTTAAATATCAAAAATAAAACTATTTTCAATTATAGATAGGTTACTTTGGCTAAGATTAAGGTTTTAACAAGTTGTTCGGGCGGATTTTGAAAAATTCGAATTTTTTTTATGGAAGGCGCCTGGTGCCTCGGCCCGTTCCAAATATTTGAAAAATCATGATTTTAATTTTTGGAGATAGTTTTGACTTGAAATAAAGGAGGGTGCGATAATTTTTCGTTTTTAATCAAATTTAAGATGTTTTTTTAAAAATAGAGAGTATATGTGTTTTGGGCTTTATTAAAACTTAAGAGAAGTAAACTTTTAATTGTTTGAATATTGCTGTTTTTTTTCCAAGTGGGTTTTTGTTTAATTAATTTAAAATCTTAAACCCTAATTAAAAAAAACGGACACATCATTCCCTTCCCCTTCTCTTTCACGCAAAAACAACCCAATTTGCTCCTTCGTCTTTGCGTTTTTACGGCTGTGAAAGTGAAAAAATTTTCCATCCTCATAATTTGAGTTTTCTTCATCATCCATGGCTTCATCTTGTCAAAGACTGTCTTCCCCTCTTCATCTACCATAATACCCATAAGTTCTCATCTCCCAAACTCCCAAAATTTGAATTTTCAAACTCCCAATACACAGATTTTTCACCCAACAGCAGGGATTGGGAGTTTCCGGCCATTTATCGCCAACCCGACATCGCCACAAGCCCCGATAAACAACCATTATGATGGGTCATTGGTCCGGGCTCAAAACTCACCTATTTTGGGCACGTTTCAGCAGCGTTAAGACCTTTTTCCGGCCACTTTTCAGCAGCAATTCGAGAGTAATTTTGCTGGTACGTATCCTTCGTTTCGCTTTCTCTGTCGTTGCCCGCTTACAGTTCAAATTTTACCAATTACCAAAGCTTCCCGTTAGGTTTCCACCATGTTTATCATCAAAATAAAAATTTTTCCCTCCAAAACAATGTTGTCCAGCCGTAACACACAACTGAATTGGGCCCAAATTTATTATCATTTAATTATGCTCCAATCCCCCCACCTTTAGCTAACACCCCTCCACCTTCATCTCACTTTATGTTTTTAGGGGGGACATCATTGAGGGTATCAATCGGGTTCCATGTATGCTCAAAATCATAGTTTTTGAATGGCATCGATGCCTCTTGAGCCTCCTCAATTTCCCACTGATGTATCTAATATACCCGACCGTCTTTACCCACTGAGAACTTTATTCATCTGCCTCCTCCTTGTGGCACTTCTAGTGACCCCCCTCTTCCTTTATAGGCTTTAGTTCAAAGAAAGTCGATGTAAGTTATGCAAATAGAGGAGAGCTCTCTAAAACAGTTGGAAATGTATATTTTGATGATTTGAGGCACCTGAAGGAGAGGCAACAAGGGGAACATAAAGAGGGAAGTTTAGGGGTGCCTAGAATGAAAATTGTGGAAATTTCGAATCTGGAGACCTAGAAAAGGCATCTTGCGCCTCCCTCCGCTAACGTAGAAGAAAGTTTGAGAAAAATGGCCGCTTCTGTGGATTTATCTAGTGAGACAAGCAATAAAAGGAGAGAAGATGGTAGTAGAAAAATGGTATTGTTTGAGGATGCTATGAGGGTTACTCACCTAATTCTAAGATCCGAGCTTTTGAGAAACACAATTTGGTGTTTGGAGAAAATTGGAACCGGTAACAGAAGTTACAAATAAGATGCATTGGGAGTTTAAGGAAAGCTTGAAACTTGGAACTTGGCCGCTTGATCCTTGATTTTGCTCATTCTTCGTTTGAGGGAAGTTTCATTTTTTTTCTTATGCTTGCTATATTTTGTTTTTTTAATTTAGTTGCATGTTTATGTTTTGTTAGGTTAGTATTGTGAACTTTTCTGGATGTTTCTAAGTTTCAATATGGAAATAATATAATATCATCTAGTTTCTTCGTATTTTGATTATGTTGTCATTTTTTGCCTTAATAGGTTGTTTTTCTTAAAAAAGCATGTTTCAGCCATAATTTCATTTAGCATATTGGTGTGTCTTTTCTTCTTTTTTTATGTCGATGATGATTTCTAAAGATTAGATAGACCATCTTTTCTTTTTGTCTAATCCAGCCATGAGCCATTTGTCACTTAGTTCTTACAATAAAATGTTTTCTTTGCTTTTCTTCTCTTGAAACTTAAACTTTTTCAACGTTTCATGAAGTCCTTGTCCTCTTTTACCTTGATTTCTGCGTCGCCTCTTCAAAAATCTTTTTCCAGTGAGGACACTGTCTCTCTTAAGTTTGGGGGACAGTCTTTTTCTTTTTTTAGAAAGAAAATGTTTTTTTTCATTCTTTAAAGAACATGCTATTATTTTTGTGAAAAAGAGTCACTAGAAAGAAAATGCATATAAAAAGAGTCTTTGCAAGGAAAAAAAAGTCGAAAAAGAGTCAACAAAAAAAAAGCTTGCAAATAAAAAGTGTCTTCGTTCTTTGTGAAAAAAACAAGAGTGGGGAAAAGATTTATATTGTGACAGGAAAAGAAGATAGGTAAGAAAAAGGAGGGGCAAAAAAATGTATTTCCTTTTATCACTGTAGACACTTGTTGTAGCTTAAGTCAACTGGCGTAAGTAGGTTCAATGGAGCAATTGGGTCTAGTGTATCATCGTGTAGTCCACCGTAGATATGTTATGACCTGTTGTTACCTGAATGACCTCTACAAAGCTGTGGAGGAAATCCCCACAGAGGCTAGTAGACATTCCTTTTAATGTAAAAGTCTTAGGTGAAAAAATAGAGTGTGAATATTCTTTAACGTTGTTAAAAAGTTTTCATGTTTTAAAATAGGGAATGATTTTAAGAAACTTTTTATTGTTTTGAAGTCTCCCTATCTTCAAAAGTCAAATTATCATAAGCCAACAAAATTCAAAACAATAAAAAGTTTCTTAAAATAATTCCCTATTTTAAAACATGAAAACTTTTTAACAATATTAAAGAATATTCACGCTCCCCTTTTTCACCTAAGACTTTTACATTAAAAGGAATGGCTACTAGCATGTGTGGGGATTTCCTCCACAGCTTTGTAGAGGCCATTCAGGTAACAACAGGTCATAACATATTTACGGTGGGCGACACGATATTACACTAGACCCAATTGCTACCATTGAAGCTGCTTCCTCCACAACTTTTGTTGGCGTATGATAATTTTACTTTTGAAGATGGGGAGATGATAGGGTTTTGATGATATTTCCTGAGACACCATGTGAAAAACAAGTCTAAAATATCCTTATGTTTCATGTTGCTTATGATTGTTGCATGTGATTTAAGAGATATAAATTGTTAAGTTTGCTTGCGGACAAGCAAAAAGACAAGTTTGGGAGTGTGATTTCCCTTGTTTATAAGGGTAAAATAAGTTAAATTGGTGCTGTTTTCTAACGTTTTACATTCAGAAACTATATTTTAAGCTTATTATATTGTCCAAAACCTTTCATTTGAAGTTATCTTAGGTTATACATGCATATATGACATTTTTACCTACTTTAGAGTTGATTTCTAATGGAAATTACAATTTTGTGCAGAAAAGTAGAGAACTAGGCGCCTGACGCCTTCCCCAATCCCAAGAATGCCCTTAATGTAAAACGCAAGTTTTGGTGTGTTTTGAAGCTTCCCCAAGCCCCTCCACGTGTCTTCCATGCATTGATGATTGCTAATTCAACAACAAACCAACTAAATGGTGTTTTAAAGGGATGACTCTCAATGATTGTCTCAACCTCGTAACCGCCTTGAAGTTCCTATAAATACAGCAGCTCCCCCTCTTCATTCATCATCCCAGAGTGATCGTTTCAACTTTATACATTTACTCTCAACTTATTTACGTTTTCTCTTTTAAGTTTTGAGTTGTTATTGTTTTAAACCTTACTTATTTAAAGTTCACCCTTTACTTCTAGCTTGTTATTCTTGAATTGTAAGTTTGATCGTATTTAATTAAAATTCCAGTAAGTTCTTTGATATTCATTTCTTTCTCTATTGCTCATTACGAAGTTGTAATCACTCAACCTTGAGGAATCGATCAAGTATTGCTCCCCAATATTGAAAGAGAACAGGTTAGGGTCATTCGGGTTACAACTCTACCATTTTGAGCTTGTTTTAATTCTATTCATCTTTTAATCATGTCGTATACTTCCATCAACATTAAATTATGTTTTTCCTTATCATGAGCTAAATTTATTTTCCCCAAACCCTATTATGGATAGTTAGCTAAAGTTTATTAAAATCCAACAAGGAAAAATAATGTTTTTCTCCTCTTTTATCACTTAAAGTTGTTTTCATAAGTTAAAACTTGATTTGGCCAATTAATGTTTTAACCAAACATTGATACTGAAAGGATTGATACATTTTGAAAACTTTAATGATTTAACTTTGGAGATAAATACTTTAGACATAAAGATTTTGCTCGACTAGCCTAGACATGTGACATCAACCGAAGGTTACAGTTGGTTTTTATTAAATTAAGTTATTTTTTCTAATAGACATATTCATAATGGACTTATTCCTTCAAAATCACTTAGACATGAGAATATGGTGAAGTAAAATGGAAGAAAATTTATGAGAGGCGCCTGACGCCTAATTGAAAAAAATTGTTGTCTTTTTAGCTAATTTGAAGTCGTTTTGGCTGAGTTTATTGCATTGAGTCTTTAAATATCAAAACATACATTATCCTTATTATTTGTTACCGCAAAATCAATTACAAAGTCACCGATCAACATCATTTTCATTAAAAAGACTTCATTTGTCCTTCAGGATCGATACTCGGAATACTCGTTCTGTTTTACTACTTGCGACGGGTGTACACTTGCGCTCTATCGTTTATTTTCATTACAAAATCCCAAACAGAGAGCATCCTTATTCGCACCCACACAATTGTCATCTCTACTCTACATATAATTTTCTTTCCCTAATATGTATTTTGAATTTTCTAACTTTTTAAAAACGTAAAACAAAAAACGGAAACATGTTTGGTTTTCTGTTTTTAAAAAACCAAAAACCAGAAACCAAAAACCAAAAACTAAAAACAAGAAAAACCAAAAACTAAAAACCAAAATGGTTATCAAACGAGCCCTTAGTAACTAGTTTAGTCTAGGTTTAGTTAAAGTACTTTTCCTTTTTATCTTACGGAAAATCAAGTTGCCTATTTATAAGCTTTTTCGTGTACATTTGAGAGGTTGGATGATTGATGAATGACAATAGCCCATGAGCTTTCTTCTTTTCTGTAACGCCCGAGTAGATATGAGGGGGACATGAATGAACCGATACCACATCCGAATGAGAGGGATCTTGAGATATTGTCACCTTCAAATATTTTTTCTATGTCTTTATGTCGATATAGTATGGTGAAATTTGTGGTACAACTTTGAACTTACTTGGTTAACGGAACAATCCTATAGTTATCAACCATAAATTCAACAACACAAACCTTACATAACCACTAAGCCTAATGCGTGTGTGTAAAACATATAGAACTACTAACATCACATTGTCTATCATGGTAAAGTGAACATGATAATGAATTCTTTCTTTATTTAGAGGAAGTCTATCATCTCCGTTAACAAGAAACACTACAAGAATAAACCGCTTTCTCAACACATTAAAATTCATCTGACAAAACCATTTTTTCCGTTGAAAATCAAATTATGGGAAGAGGTCGACCTCTTCCGACCATCTATAACAAGCGTCGAGATAGAATTGGGCTGGCGCGCCACGTTGCCAACTTCTCCCGACGCTTTTGAAAGACGTCGAGAGAAGGTCATTTAAAGTTGCCATGGTAGAACCAAATTGGTTCTACCATTCTCCCGACGCTTTTGAAAAAAGTCGGGAGAAGGTCATTTAAAAGTGTCATGGTAGAACAAAATGGTTATATCATTCTCCTGACACTTTCTACAAAGCTTGAGGAGAAAATACCTACTCCTGATGCTTTCTACAAAAAGTCGGGATAGGTTTTTTTTCCCGACACTTTGTAGAAAGCATCGGGAAAAGATATTTTAAAAAATTCTTAACCCTTCTTTCTCCCTTATTCGGCCGCGACCCCCTCCCCTCCAAATCGTGATTTTCTCCCAGCATCGCCGCATTCTTTCTCTCTATTGTCGCCCATCGCCTAGCATCGTCGCCCGTTGTTGCCAATTGATGTCATTCATCTGCTTGATTGTCGCAACTGTCCTTTGTGTTGGAAAAGTTACTTCCCTAGAATATTTTTCACAATTCTTCAGTGGAAATTAAGTCAATCGTATAATAAGAGAAATATAGGGAAAGCATAGTAAACGACACAAGAGATTTATACCGGTTCACCCCAACTATGGGTCACGTCAATCTTCTGTGTCAACAGGTTCTACTATGATTTTGGGATAATACAATGGGCAAATACAATAATCTCTCAAATCTAAAGGTCTCAACAAAAGCCAGCTAGCTTCTCAGAACTACAACAATAAAATCCTAGCAAACAATAATGAAATACCTCACCGAATACCCCAGGATATAGCTTCTAAAACTCTGCCAAATACCATTGTCGCTACCGTCTAAAATTTTGTGTACCTACAGCTTCAGCCGTCACTTTGATGTGCAACAACCAAAGTTTGAAGTGTCGATGTCAATGAAAATGTCAAGGTCCCGATTTTACGAGCATGTCAATGTCGACGGATATTTGGGAAAAAATTACGGAAATTGTGAAAATTAATAAAAATTATTTTAATTAGTAAATAAAACATTAATGGTAGCTTAATTAAGTTATAATTGATCATGTAACGCCCCGAGTTTTTTAAGGATATTTTATTTTAATATTTAAATTGTGCTATTGGATTTCTCCCTATTTGGATAATCTAAATTATTGGCTTTATAATTTGGAGTTTTAATTTTGGGTAAATTATAATTAATTGTAATTTCATTCGATTAAAATTAATTAAATTTTCGAATTTTGGAAATATATTTTATTTAAATATGAATTCATAGTCTTGGAGACTTAACTTTCCTTTTTTATTTTATATTTGGATCTCAAGTATAAATTAATCTCTTAAATATTTTCCCAAATTCTTTTTAAGGTGGATTTCCTTTTTGAAACAAAGATTAGAGAAAACCCCTCATTAGCCATATTTTTGGTTTAATATTTTTCTTATGGAAAAAATGAAAGGAAAGAAAAACAAAAAAAGAGGAAAGGAAGCCCTAGGTTTCCATCATCTTCTTCTTCCTCCCTTACCAATCCGCCCCCCCCCCCTCCCACCCTCCTAAAGTTTTCTCCTCGGACCGCCCACCCCAACCGCCACACCTCTCTTCCTCCTCCGACGACTACAGACGTCAATAGTGATTACTGCAACGGCATCCCACTACGACACGACTTGTTCCAACGGTGGCAAAGCATGAATTTCCGACGCGACGCAATCAGTACAGCGACGTCCTCGGGTGATTTTTCCATGATACAATAGCATCCCACGATGGCCTGTCGTCGAATAATAACCCAGATCTGACGATACAAGCAGCGATGTTGTAACGTCCGAGTAGATAGGAGGGGTACATGAATGAACCGATACCACATCCGAATGAGAGAGATCCTTAGATTATTGAAGAAGGGTCAAGAAATACTTAAAAGAAATAATAGTCACTACTTATACTAACAAGGTGTACCTTCCTTTTCGATAACTCAATTGTAAGAACTCCAAAGTTAAGCGTGCTTTACTTGGAGCAATCTTCGACTGGGTGACCTCCTAGTTGCTTGACTATGAAGCATGTAAGTGAGGACAAAGCATGCTAAAATGAAATTTTGGTCCGAATCTTGGGCATGGGGCATTACATTTGCTCCCAAAACCGTGAGCATTGGTGCATCTTGATCTAAATGCACAGAACCCTTGAAACATGCAAGTTTAGATTGGTCATCAAACTTGTGGGGTGTTTCACTTTGGATCTAGAACAAGTTATCTCTATCCAAAGCCTTGACATTCAAGGTAAGTCCCCTTTTCTTCCCATTGGGTGATTGTTTGTGTGTGTACTAGGTGTTTGTTCTTACCATGGTTGCCTAAGCCACTTGCGGTAGGGTTGAGTGCATCATTTGGTATTAGAGATTTGACTCAAGATCGGACATATCCCCATCTACCCATCTATCTTTACTTGCATTCCAACTTTTCTTTCAAGCTACAACCATTACTTGCTAATAAAGAGGTTTTTGTTCAGCTTCTATGTTACTTACTTTATCGCATTGTACTTCTATTTTAAGCATGTTGTAGATCAAAAAATAAAAAAGAAAAGGAAAAGAAAAAGTGTACCAAGAACAAAGGAAGTCGAAGTACCGAAAAAAAAGATAAAACAGATAAAAAAAAATAAAAGAAAGAAATGGGTTTTCTATTGTAATTTTTTGCACATTTTTTATTTTTCTGCTATAACTTGTATTGCTAATCACTTTATGCTCCGATACTCAAATTACCTTAAATTTGTGACCATTATCAACGTCCTTAAGTCTAGTTTGGATCTGGAACACCTTTTTCCCTCAATTTTAGTAACACCAACGACACCGTTTAGAAATTTTCCTGGAGTGAAGCTGACTTTTCCTTAATCCCTAGTTCCTTATTGATATCCACACCAACTTTTACTCCAAAATTCGGAGAGCAAGTACCCGAAATTCATGGAATAGTCCAACTGCTTAAAAATAATGTACTGTTACCAACCCAAAACACTGTTGTCTGAATTTAAAACTTTGCATAGCCATCCTCACTCAAGCAAACTTAATTGCAGCCTACCATAACCATCCTTTGTGAGTCCAGTTTCATATCCAATTGGTTTGGAACCAATTCCATCTAAGACCAGCTCATGTCGGTAGAAAAGGTAGACATTGTTCAATCACTATTTTCCAAAACAGTGTTTCTTTTTTGTTTTGACCTTCTGACCTTCCCACGGAAATTTTTCCAAATCTACCCATCCAAATTGAGGTGCAGCCCTAGTATGTGTTTGTTGTGCTTTTGTTTTTTAAATGGCACGAGCAAGCCATTTGCTCACACCAATAGCTACAAGTTGGGTCATATGCTGAATTTCACTGTTACTTTGATTCTCTGAGTAGTCTATCTTCTTTCTTAATTTCGTCACAAACGAAAATGAATCTCTATTTAAATTTTATGTGCTTAGACTATTACTTCACAAGCTTTTTGAATCTATTTTTTTAATTTAAATTTGCATGAGTAGATTGTTCACACTAATGCTTTGAAGTTTGCTTCAATTATGGAAAAGTTTGTGTTGAGTGCTTTTGTATTTTGTCTTATACTTGTCCTTTGTTGTTGATTATGTTACTCATGGTTGAATCTTGTCTTTCTTTGTACTCAAACTTGTCTTTGGTTCATTTGTGATTCGCCACAAGCAATCTAGCTCGATGTTTCAATGGAATCGCTTACTTAAAAGACAACTTTGCATAAACCTTACCATCTAAAAATTGTTGTGTATATGTGAATGAAAGACCTCCAATATTTGAGTGCTACATATGAGTGAATCCTTCATTCCATGAGTGAATGAGTGAGGGAGGAATTGAATGGTGAGGTCCATCTTTGTTTTCTAACGTTCTTTTGTAATAATGAACACTCAAAGATATTATGGACAAAGCAATCATAGGACAACATCAAATGAAGATCAACATGTCATTCACAATAGTTATGGACTCTTGTCTGTAAGTAGATGAGTGTTCTCTTAAGTGCTTACTCCGGGACTCGAACAAGGGGCTTCACCCTCTCCCTGTCCCGAGAGGGACATCTGCTTAATGTTCGGACCATAAACAGGTTGTTCATCAGAGGATTTCTAGTACTTAAGGTGAAAGAGGTAACTTAGGAGTAAAACGGTAATTTGACCAAGCTGTAGTTACGAACACTCGAAAAGGATTTACTTACTAATAATGGTCAAAATTTGTGGACATAAAATATTCTACAGTGAGAATAATGCAACTGTGGGTCTTTACTGGAGTGACCAACAGTTAACGAATGTTGATTAATATGGATAATGAGTTTAATATATTAATCTTGTATCTTTGGAGCTTATGATCTGTAGGTCTATTAGGTCCGCTTGCTAGTTCAAAACGGGTAAAACGAGGATGAAGAATTTGAAATGTTCAAATTATATATAAGGGAATGTATATAATGTTAGAGTTTATTTTGAATAAAGATTCAAAAATTAAACAATATTGTTATGAGATAGTTATTTAAATAAGATTCAAATAAAATTTAATATGAATTGGATTCATATGAAAACTATATGTTAAAATTAATGTACATGAGATACACTCAAAATTGAGAGAGATGTGCATTTGAATAAAATTCAAATTAAATAATTCAATTATGGTTTGTTTTATTTAGTTTAATTAAGTTAGGTTTTTAATTAACTAAATAACCCACTACCTTTCAAAATGCAAGAACGTGGGATTATGGTGAAGTGGGCAGTTAACTTGCTCCCCATTTCTCACTATTCTTCAAATGCAAAGTGTTTGCATTATGGAAGAATTCATGCATTTTGAAGAACTTTCTCAAACTTAACTGCTCTTGCAATCTCTTTCAAAAACTCCATTTCTCAAAAGACGGTTCCCACAAACCGGTTCTCATCTAGAGGATAGCAAGGAAGACTTTTTTGTGGCATTGGTCTATGGTGAAGAACGATCTTCATAGGTAGGTTCTCCTTCTTTGTATTGCTATTTTCTTTTCTTAGTAGTTCTTCCTAAAAGAAATTTGAAGCACAAGCGTTCACATGCTTCGGCTGTGGGATACGATCCCTTCAATTGGAGAACTTTTTTGCATATTGGTCAAATTTTGGTTGCTTTTACAGTTTCTTCTCCTTATAGCATCCAAAATTTCACAATTGAGCCAAAAATTCTATCAGAATGGTGAAGAACGATCTTCATAGGTAGGTTCTCCTTCTTTGTATTGCTATTTTCTTTTCTTAGTAGTTATTCCTAAAAGAAAATTGAAGCACAAGCAATCACGTGCTTCGGCTGTGAGATACAATCCCTTCAATTGGAGAACTTTTTTGCTTATTGGTCAAATTTTGGTTGCTTTTACAGTTCCTTCTCCTTATAGCATCCAAAATTTTACCATTCAGCCAAAAATTCTATCAGAATCTTGCAATTCATTCTTGGAAAACCTATAAAATTATTTTACTATCAAGCAAGCATTTACTTTAGCAAAGATGCCAACTTTCCAAATAAAACAGTTATCATACTTCCTCCTAAGCTTTCCTAAAAACATTGAAATTATAACCTCATTCTTGGTGCTCCCTTAAGATGTTGTCAAAAGTTGTTTACAATCATCTAATATCTCCATCCTTGTCACCATTAGAAAAAGAAGAATATGATCATTAATAGGAAAGGGATCTTGATAGGAACAATGCCCATGCAAAAAATTGTAAAGACCACCACATGACGCTTGTGGCTCTACATAGAACACACGAAACACTTTCAGAACATGCAATCAGCACAATGTGTTGGGATAAACACTTAACTTTATGGACCAATTATCCCCTCTTGTGTGAACCTAATAGTAAATAGAAAGTAAAAATAATAATTCAAACAAGCACGAGAAGTAAAAAACAACGGACCGAAGTCAAAATCTCCATTATAATCAATAATGGGCTACACAAAGTTCTCCCTAGTAACAACTATAGGCATACAATAATAATATCTCGAGACAATAAATCTTCGCAAACAAAGGAATAAACCGGGGAAGAAAATTAGAAAGATCTCACTTAGAAAGTGGCACCAACTACCCACTGTATCTGACTGTAGGCAGCTCTAAAAGAATCTCCACCGTCCAGATTGAAGATCCTCGTGTTGTGAACACGCTGTCGAAATTTCAGCTCGATCGGACCACGGATCGGCCTTCGATCGTACGAAAAGGCTATTGTACGGAATGAGTTTCTTTTATCTTTTTCTTTTCTCACGTAGGCGGCTGCAATCATAAATATATATATATAAGAACAGTAATGACCCATATGGGCCTTAAAGTTACACTTTCACACATGTGAAAATACCCAACAAATCTCTCCCTTTTCACTGTGTGAAGAAAATTGTCATCCGAGCAACAAAACGACAAAACTCTTTAACAGTAGGAGTAAAAATTTCATCAACATGAACACCTTTCTTTTGACTGAACCCTTTAACAACTAGTCTCGCTTTGTAACGCGGTCGTGAGATGTGTTCTTCTTGTTTCACTTGATAAACCAACTTATTTTTCATTGCGGGTTTCCTTTAGGAAACTTGACAAGGTCAAAAGTGTGGTTTTCATGCAATGATTTCATTTCATCAATCCACTCTCTCTTGCGCTCATCTTCCATGGCCTCCTCATAACTCTCAAGCTCTCCCCCGTCCATTAGTAACACATACTCATCAATAGGATACCGTGTGGAAGAACGTCGATTTCTAGTAGATCTTCTAAGTGAAAGCTCTGTATGAACTTCTATTTCCGACGGTTGTCCATGAACATCATCATCTACCTCAACCTGTTATGGACTTTCTACCTCACCTGTACCATCAAACTAATCATTCTGAACCCCATTCTCAGTCTATGTAGAAGGTTGTATCAAAGGAACTGAATCCAAGTTAATCAAATCATCACTTTGCTAAAACTTTGTTTCATCTGTCTTCTTAATATCTTTTATGGTCTGGTCATCAACAAATACAACATCCCGACTTCTTATGAGCTTCTACTGTACTGGATCATACAGTTTATAACTGAACTCATATTGGCCATAGCCAAGAAACACATATGGTCTTGTCTTTGCATCAAGCTTTGATATCTCATATTTAGGAGCATGTATGAAAGTTTTACACCGAAAGACACACAGGTGATTATAAGATATCTATTTATCTGATGAAATTCTATCAGGGACTTCAAAATTCAAAGGAACACATGGCGTGAGATTCAAAACATGTACAACTGTGCTTAATTCTTCACCCCAAAACGATATCGGTAATTGTGACTGTGAAAGCAAACATCTCACCAGCTCAACTAGTGTTCTGGTCATTCTCTCAGCTAGTCCATTCAACCGAGGAGTCTTCAGATGTGTCTTTTGATGTCAAATACCATGGCTTCTACAATACTGATCAAAAGGTCCACAATACTCACCTCCATTATCGGTCCTCATGCACTTCAACTTCTTACCAGTTTCTCTTTCATCAAGGGCATGAAACTGTTTAAACACATGCAACATTTGATCTTTTGTCTTAATCGTAAGGCCGAAGTTTTCCTTGAATGATTGTCTATAAATGTCACAAAATATGAGGAACCTCCAAGTATTTTTGCCTTCATAGGACCACATACATCAGAATATATCAAGTCAAGTATATTTAGTTTCCTTGAGTATTGAGACACCTTAAATGAAACTATAGTTTGTTTCCCTGCTAAGCAACGAGCACGTCTTTTGAAAGGCACATTCTTTATACCAGAAAGATGATTCGTCTTGACCAAAATCATCAATCCCTTCTCACTAATATGACCGAGTCTCTTATGCCATAATTCAACACCATTTTCATCATCCACTATATTTATTGCAGAATAAATAACCATTGCTTGCATTAAATACAATGAGGAACATTTATCCCCCTTAGCTATAATCATTGAGCCTGTAGTAACTTCCATTTGTCATTGTAGAAGGTATTGCAGAAATCTTCATCATCAAGCTTACCTGTAGAAATTAAATTCATGTGAATATCAGGGATATATTTCACATTATTCAAAACCAGCATAGTACCATTCTTGGTCTCCAAATGCACATCACTAATACCAATGGTTTTTGCTGATCAATCATTACCAATCCTAATACTGCCAAAGTCACCAGATGTGTAGGATGCACGGAATCCCTCCTTGATGTAGCATGAATTGACGCACCACTATCAATCACCCAATTGCTCTACTGTGTAGCGAGATTAATAACATCACCATCAAATAAGATAAGGAACTCCTCGGTAGCTGCAACAACTCTATCTGCGTCATTACCATCATCATTCTTCTTTTCCTTACCCTTATCGTTTTTATTTTCTCTCTTTAGTTGTTGACAATACTTCTTTATATGCCCTTTCATGCCATAATGAAAACACTCAACATTGGAAAACCCGTCGCTCTTACTTTTGCTTCTGTCTCTACCGTTTGGACCTTTGCTCCTACTCCTCCCCCTTATTTCAGCAACAAGAACCTCTGATTGTGATGAAGAGTCCTGTGACTTTCTTCTCATCTATTCGTTTAGAACACTGCTTTTGACCACGTCCATACTTATTATTCCATTTGGGGCTGAGTTTGATAATGAAGTTCTAAAAGTCTCCCACGAGTCCGCCAATGTACCAAGAAGCCATAACCCTTGTATCTCATTCTCAAACTTTATTTTCATTCCAGCAAGCTGATTAGTGATACCTTGAAATGTATTCAAGTGATCTGACATAGGTGTTCCATCGTGATACTTCAAAGCGATCATTTGCTTGATCATAAACATTTTATTATTATCACTTTTCGGGGCATATAACGACTCAAGCTTGTTCAACATAGTTTGTGCATGTGTTTCTTCTCCAATATGATTTAGTATATTTTCTTCTACCAAATGTCCAATAAAGCCACATATTTTTCTATGACAAATTTCTCATTCTAAATTAGTTTTATCTTCAGGCTTCTCAAGTGAAAAAACAAGATGATAAAAATATTTCACATACAAAACATCTTCAATCTTTATTTTCCAAACTTGACAATTTAAGTCATTCAAAGTCACCATTCTACTTGTACTAGTTCTCATTGTTCAACACAAGGCCTAATTAATTTTGAACCTCGCTCTGATACCACTTTGTTGGGATAAACACTTAACTATATGGACCAACTATCCCCTCTTGTGTGAACCTAATAGGAAATAGCAAGTAAAAATAATAATTCAAAGAAACACGAGACACAAGCAATTTTAACGTGGAAAAACCTCCTCAATGCAAGGAGTAAAAAACCACGGACCGAAGTAAAAATCTCCACTATAATCAATAATGGGCAACACCAAGTTCTCCATAGCAACAACTAGAGACATACAATAATAATATCTCGAGACAATAAATCTCGGCAAACAAGGGAATAAATCGGGGAAGAAAATTAGAAGGCTCTCACTTAGAAAGTGGCACAAACTACTCACTGTATATGACTGTAGGTAGCTGCAAAAGAAATCTGTACCATCCATATTGAAGACCCTCATATTGTGAACACACTGTCAAAATTTCACCTCGATCGGACCACATATCAACCTCCGATCGTGCAAAAAACACTACTGTACGAAATTGGTTTATTTTCTCATTTTCTTTTGTGATTTCCTCCTTGATCTACGTGCTGCTTTATTCCCTCTCTCTCCTACTGACATAGACGGATTATATATATATATATATATATAACCCGAAAACACAATGGCCCATGTGGGCCTTAAAGTTTGGTTTTCACACATGTGAAAATACCCAACACAATGTAATTGTTTAATCTCAGTCAATGCAAAATGCTAGCAAAGTCTCTATCACTAGATATTAGTTGGTCCTTTAGATTCTGTCATATGTCTTGAGGTTGCCTTTATTAACTGTCTAGATGAATAATCTAATCTTCTTTGGAAAATGGCTCTTCATGTATGATGGACAATAGTACTAGGAAAATGAACAACTTCTTTGGTCAAAACCTGCATTGAAGTTTTTCTAGAGAATGCCCTTCATTTGTAAGCCATTTCCAAAAACAATAATGAGCTAGGAAAGTATCCAGCAGGTTTTGAACTTCTTGATAACTCTTCCATTATTTATCGTTTCTGTTTCATAGAAATTGTCTAGTTAGGAAAATACATAAAAGGAAGAAGAAAATGTAAGAATAATAAGGGGGAGAGAGAGAAGGAAAAAAGAGAGAGGAGGAAAAAGAGTTGGAGAAAAAAATAGAGAAGACAAAAAAAATACGGAAGACAAAAAAGAATAGAAGGGGAGAGCGTTTTTTTAATTTATGTCCTGCGATTGTTTAATGAAAAGTGTTTATTAACCAATCATTTGTCATGTCTTTTGCTTCAACTAATGTGGATGTTTAGTTAAATGATGGTATTGGTGGTTTCAATGCATTAGAGTATTTGGTTGGAAACATATTATGGTTTTCGCTGGGTAAACGTGTAAATATGGACAGATTTCGGTGATGTGATTGTTCGAAACATCTTGGTCGTAGAAGTTTGGTTGGCTTTAGAAGTCATGGTTCCTCATTTGTGTGTTTCTTACAACATATTGTATTTGTTTGGCAAGCTGGTTGGTTTCATCTTAATTTGCTTCAACTAATGCGGGACGTCATCTAGAATATGCTATTGGTGTTCTAACAACTTGTTTCACTTGTCGAACTTTATTAGGCTGTGAGTTATTGGTGATAGGCAAATGTGGTGGGCGTGGTTGAGGGGTGTTGGATGGTGGGTGAGTATCAGGTTCAAAGTAGGCAGGCTATCGCACCATGTGTGAAGGGTTGGAGCAGCGGTGGAATGGGATAAAGAATTGTCAGACACAATGGATTGTTGAAGGCCAAATCCAGAAGCAAATGGATAGTCACCTTTATTGAATTGAACATGTCGTGAGATGAAGACTCTTCTTGATGAGCTGAGACATTTATGACCCTTATGAGCTGGACTTGGACCAAGATAAACACACTTGTCAGTTCGAAATTGAAACTTATGAGTATGGTAAGGGCGTAAAAAGGGATAGCATGCACACCCAAATATTCTCAACTCGGAGACGTTAAGACATCGTTGTATCAATAACTCAATTGGAGACTTACCATTATGCAGAGGGGAAGGAAGACCATTGATTGATAAGGTTGATGTGAAGAAGGCCTCCCACCAAAAACATAGAGGCATGGAAGCTCGAGCGAGCAAAGTGAGACCGGTATCAACAATATGGCGATGTTTACGCTCAGCTCGACCATTTTGAGCAGAAGTGTATAGGCACGGAAATTTGGATTGTATCCCCAACTGATGGCATAACTGTTGGACTCGTTTATATTCTCTTTCATTATTAGACTGTAACATTTTAATATGGCTACCAAATTGAGTCTTGATCATAGTAGTAAAATGATTAAATGCAGAAAGCGTGTCACTCTTTAACTTCAAAGGATAAATCCATACAAATCGGCTATAGTCATCAAGAAAATGAACATAGTATCTATACCCATTAGATTACATAACAGGTGCAGGTCCCCATAGATCAGCATGCACTAACATAAATGGAGCAGTAGCTTGTGAACTAGATAGCGGGAAAGGCAGACCAAGAGATTTACCATATTTGCATGCTTCACAAAGGTTGACATTATCATGAACTTTCACTGGCAGATTACAACGTTTAATTAAACTTCTAAAAACTTGAGAAGACGGATGTCCAAGTCGACGATGCCAAACGTTCTTGGATACCACAACATTTATACTACTATATGATTTGGGAAGAGACACAGAACAAATAGTTTTATTAGCAGCCACCTCCAAGCCACAGTCAACTGGAGTCGAAGTACTCCCAGTGACTACTCCAACTGTATTGAGGCGGTAAAGTCCATCTCTAGGAGCCCCTTTCAGCACCACCTTGTCCGAACGTATATCCTTTACAAGACAAGAATCAGCATTAAATTCAAGGTATACGTTATTATCTTTTGCGAGTTTAGACACGCTAACTAGATTTTTAGCTATGTTTGGTATGCACAACACATTTTCAAGCATGATCAACCCACCATCAGAAACTAAACAAGATTTACCAACATGAGATATTTTTATTTTATCGCCATTACCTACTGTAACTCTTTCCATACCTCCATATTCAGTAGGTTGAACCATACTGTTGTAGTCTGGGGCGACGTGATTTGAAGCACCATTATCCATATACCAATTAAGGTCTACCACTGTTTCAAAAAAAGGATTGTTATTTTGGGTTGCTGTGAAGGCATAAGATGTACCTTGTCCAGGGTTCTTGTTAACCCCCTGGTTAGAGTCGTCGTTGAAGTTTTTACCCTCACTTTGTGTATTGTTCCTGTATTCCTTATCAAATCGATGGTAGCACGTTAGTGCTGAATGTCCATGTTTACTACACACCTGACAAATTTGCCGACTATTTTTGTTGTTCCACCGTCCTCTACCTCGATTTCGACCACCCCCCGACTGTTGTTAAATGGTGGCCGAGAGTTTTGATTTGGACGTTGGTTTCCACCACTTACATTTCTGCTACTATTAGTCATATTCACAGAAACAGAGTTGTTAAAAGATACTGTATTTTTATTAGAATTTTGAAGTTCTAACCTCTTCTCAAATACCAACAATTCGGCTTGCATTTCAGGCCACAAAATGCCTCGTTTTCCTTGGATCGTTGCTACCACAGGATTATACCCTTCATCTAATCCCAGCAGAACTTGAGAAATCAAAGATCGAGTGGGTACGGGACTTCCAGCTTGACCCAAATTGTCTGCATGAAACTTCATAACACGCAAAAATCAGTCATTTTAAGAGAACCTTTTCGAGCCTGTTGAAATACCTGACAGAGATAATCTTCTTACGCCTGAGATTGTACTCCAAAGAGTTCTTGTATGGCAGCCTAGAAATCACGAGCATTTTCATACCCCATCACCTGTGTTGCAACTTCTATAGTCATAGAGTTGTACAACCAAGAAGTAGTTGGTCGGTAGTTACCCATGACTCATATAGTGGATTGACGGCTGCTTCTGTTGCTATGAAGGAACTCGATGGTGCAGATGTGTTCGTTTGGCTTGTTTCCATATTACCAATCGACTGTTGCACAAACATGGGCGGACATGGGTGCTCGCTGGAGATGTGTCTCTCTAGTTTATAACTTCGTAATATGGGTAAGGCTATGTTTTTCCACAACAAGTAATTGCTTCTATCTAGCTTTATTGTGTTGATTTGGTTAAGCAATTGATTGAGTGGTGGGCTGCTAATGATGGAGTGGGTAGAGGTGTTGGAGGAGGCCTAGGCCATTACAGCTCTGATACCAAGTAATAATTTCACAAGAGGAAGTTTCACACTGAAGGTTGGATGTTTGTATTTCACTGTATTATGATGGCACTTAAAGGTCGTATTTATACAAAAGTGTATCCTAATCTTAGAAGAAAAAGAATTTAAACTTAACAAAAACATTGTAACAGAAATACACAACAACTTTTAAGAATAGATATTCTTGTTTTGGCTATGACATGGTGTGTGGCTTCAACTTCCTTGCTGAAGTTATGTTAACACTTGATGTGACAATTCAAGGAAAAATAGTATGGATTGGAGAATGATTCGAAATAGATATTCAAATTGTCATTCGTAACATAGGAGTTCGTATTCTCCTCTCTCTATAATATCAACCAACAACTCTTGGAATAAAACATTATTGAGTTCGACGATGACTGTAAGGTTTAAACCCTGTTTTGATTCAAAAAACCATTTTCTTTTCACTTATAAAACTTTTAAATGTTATATTTTAATCTATTAAAGTTAAAACTACTTATAATTTATCATTAATGGTTCATCCTTTAATAAAAATTTGAAACAACATTTTAATTAAAGTTGGCCTTTTAAATCTAGCTTTTTAAACACTTCTTTAATCTATTGCAAACATTTGTTCATCAAAGAAATAATACAATAAAAATATGTTTGCGCTTATAAATTATATGTAAAAGAAAGAGTAAAGTCAAACTAGTAAATTAACTTTCTATGGAAACATGAAGAAGAACGTAGTGTTTGAGAGCAGGAAATAGAATAAAATTAACATAAAGTATAACTCAAACTAAGATTTACCCCAACTCTAAAAATAAATAAAACAATTTTGGGTTTTTGGGCTGAATAGTCTTTTTACCAAGGCAGTATTGTTTTTTACTCAGTTTTTTCAAAACATAAGTTTTCTAATTGTTTGCTTATGTCAACAACATTGCCAAATGACCGTTCATACCCTTCCATTCCATCTTTTTAGATTTTTTTCCATCCCATTCTGTCTGTCGGTCTATTTTTAATTTATATCGTCCTTCTCTATGTTTTCATCATCTTTTACGAAAACCCAATCCCATCCACACTCAGTCGTGCCTGAACTTCGATACTTCTCATTGCCTCTCTGTTTATGATTGGATATCATGCTTCGGTTTCATCTGTTATTATTTGTTCGTTATATTGGGTTTCATCTGTTGGGTTTAATTTGCTGTTATCTGTTCATTATACGTGGGTTGCTAAAGTAGGTTTGAATTCGTCGTGCGTGAAATAGAGCAGGTGCGAGAGTGAGAAGCATTTACTTGAAGAGAGGTCAAGCCAGATCGAGATAATGCGAGAGCGAGATCGAGAAAAACTGTGGTGGCAAGCGAGAGAGAGTCCAATGCTGAGGAAAAAATATAGCGAGAGCAACCAAGGGCTTTGAAGAGTTTATCGAGAGCAATATTGAGCGAGAGCGAGTGAATGTATAGCGAGAGAGAGGGCGAGGAAAAAGTATAACAAGAGCGAGAGACATGGAGAGCGAGACATTTAACCGAGCAACAATTTGGTGTCATTCATTTTGTTTTTTAAATTAGTTATTTGTTTGATTATACCCTTACAACCATGCATGTTTGTTGGTCTTTCTGTTTGAAGTTTTCTGATTATACATCGATCTCATAATTTTCTGTTTGAAATCCATCGTTGAACATATGTGAAGAACATGATGCGTCAACACAAAAGTAAGAAGAATAATACATATAACTGTAATGTAATGAAACCTAACAAACTATGAAACCCAAAAAACCTAGGGTCACAATGCCCCTGATAAAACTTGATTAAAATCTAAAAAGTGTAGGTTTACATAGTTAATTGATGGTTATTTTGGGATGAAAAATGTATGTTCATGCATATAATTTAGGGGAAATGTGCATAATTTGTGATTAGGGACTTCAGAATTCAGTTATAGGTAATGAAGGCTAATTTGTGTAAATATGCTTATTTTGTAAGGAAAAGTGAACATTGATGATCAAAATGCGTCAGGCATATTGTAGGACCAGAATTTCTAGCTTACTAGATGAATGAGTCAGCCAAGTTACTTTGAAGTTTCTAGCTTCACAATGTTCAGCCACATTTGATGCCTAGATTGTCAAAACGGGAATAACAACTTTTGACCAAGTTATTGGTCCAAGATTTGTTATTAGTTCCTAAAATCTCTACAACCTCATTTGGTTCCAACCTCCCATGCATTTCTCAACATCTTGTTACCTCCATGACCTATAAAAGGAGCTTCCAACCACAACTTCAAATCATCTCATTTTTTTTCCATACTTTAGTTCTTTCCTTTCTATTTGGTTATGAAGTTTAGTTTTTGAGTTTTTTTTTTAAGTTTTGTTCTTCAATTAATTTTTCTGCAATTTTCCTTTGTTTATTTATTGCAATTCAACTTGTTCCATTTTGTACTTTCTTCCCATTTCTAATTAAAATGCATTCTTTTGTTATCTTCTCTTGTGCTTTTACTTCTTTCATTTTCATGAGTAGCTAAATTGTTTATTCAACCCTCCTACGAATGGTTTAGTTCATCTATTTTAAATTAGGTGTATCAGTGAGCATGACGTTTTACGATCTCTTTGCTTATCTTGATTGATATAATTATTCCAATTGATTTTCTTGTTCGCCACTTGTTTAAATCACATTAGTTTGAATTTAATTATGAAAAGGTTAGAGTCGAATGAATTTCATCAAGGTAAAACGGGAAGTTACTTATAAATAAGAACTAAAACAAGATCCTAGAAATAGGCTCTCTTACCCATTAAACGTAAGTTGGGATTTTGTTTATTTAGGATTCTAGAGTTGAATAGACATATGTAAATACTAGCCTAAGCTTCTAAACAAACCAAGAGCAGTATGGAATAGGAGTTGAACCAATTTGCATAAATTGAGCTTAATTACGGGCACACTTGAGAGGTGTATTTCATATTTTAGAACTAAATCTTAATAGGGGGGTTGGTATTTTAATCCTTCTGTTTTTAAATTGTGTTTCCCAACATATTCACCAAATTTTTATCCAAACTCGATTGCTCATTCAAGCAGTTTATAAATTCATTTTTTAAAAGAAAACTAGTGACTGTGGAGACGAACTTGGAATATTTTCAGAGTATTACTTGTGATAGTGTGCACTTGCAATTACCCTCGTGCTATTAAGCAGAGGCGCAACAAGTTTTTGGCGCCATTGCTGGGGACTTTGTTTTTGTTTTAATATGATTCTTTGTGAATTGTTTTTGTGTTCAATCACTACACTGTTTCTGTTCTGAAAATACCCTCTATCTAACCTCAAAAGTGAGCATTAGTGCATGAGCACAAATCCATGCTTGCTTCCGTACGATCCTGAGATCGAGACAACTTGCAACAGGTTAAGGCGTGAGCAGAGACTTAAAAAACAATAGGAGAAAATCCAAAAACATAAAGAAATAGAAAAGGAGAGAGAATTGGACGAAGTAAGCACCAACGTGGCAGAAGAAGTACCAAATCCAATCTTATTAGCCGATCGAAGAGACATTGGAATGCGCGACTATGCAACCACCACCTTGTAGAATTTAAACGCGGGCATTACAAATCTAATTCCAAACGATGCCCAATTTGAATTCAAGCCAATGATGCTCCAAATGTTTAACATTATTGGCTAGTTTGCAGGACTCAAACATGAGGATCCACATTCCTACCTTAAATCTTTTATCCAAGTGGCAAATTCTTTTAGATTACCAGGCATATCTAACGATGCTTTAAGACTAAAATTATTTCCTTTTTCCCTTTCAGGTCAAGCAACTGCATGGTTGAATGTTTTTCCTCAAGACTCCATCAATTCATGGGGAACCATGGTGGACAAGTTCCTTGCAAAGTATTTCCCACCCACAAAAAATGCAGACGTGGGGGGCGGGGGGAATCATTTACTGATAAGCGCCAAGGTTGCTCGGGTTTACAAAGCTAGGGGTCCTTCTAGGATCCTTGCAAACATTCACAAAAACGACTAACTTACCGAATGATTCCAACAAAGAGTAAGGTTAGAAGATGAATCACTCTTAGATCGGACTTAGAATCTACGATGGTCACGCCTAGATCCTAAGACGACTCACTCCAGAGTTAGCTTGATCGAAACTAATCCAATGAATCGGTTTAACATCTAACCTGAAGCAAGATTTGAAAGAAGCAACACCAAAAGTGTTAAGGAACAAAGTTCTTGAATTCCAATATGTTTAATCTCCCAAAACAAGGTGAATACAAGCCTTTAAATAGGCCAAAGGGCCGTTCAACATGAGGAACACCAAAAGTCTTTCAAATCCTATTTAATGCAAATTGTAGAAAATAAGACATGCAAATTAAAACATGATTGCACATCAAACTAGACAACTAAATGTGAATCCAAAAACGTAGTGTAACGCCCCAGGAATTTCACCATTTCCAAACAGGGACCGTTACTAAGACTACCTAAAATTTTCAAATAAACAAGAGAATTGTCGTCACAACAATACTAAGCAATAAAGCTACCACGCTTCTCCTGCGCTACTCTGATTTTCAACACTCACGAGAGCTTGAACAATTAGAACGACACCACTAAAGATTTAAGAGAAACTCGCATCCTACACAGATAAACCATTAAATACCGACTTCACATTAACCAAACCCTTCAAGGAAACCTCTACTAACTATAAACCATCCACTAAATGAATATTAACATCTCGAATGACAATGAAGCAAAAACTTATTCAAGTACGATCAACTTAAACAAATGTATTCATAAATATCCTAAGTAGGTTACAATCCCGTAGTTCAAGAAGCTAACACAATTAATGCTCTAAAAAGAATAATGAATCGACAACCTTACAACATCCTTTAGACCATAAAGCTAATCAAGACCAACCGCTAACAACTCAACTACACGATTAAATAGCCACAACTATCCTAACTAAAAGAAATTAATTGCACGCAGCATAGCTAATGGTCTTTCCGATCAAGCCTCCTCCTCGCCATCACCATCCCAAGAGCTAGCTCGATACCTGCAAACTGGAGGGGAAAAAGAGGGATGAGTACAACCATAGTACTCAGTAAGCAGCCCTTTCTGAAGGGTCACGCACAAACAGCATACTTATCAAGGAACAACGTGTCATGCTTATTAAAGAATCAACACACACACATCATACTCAACCAAATCATGAAGCATTCACAGTCATGCTTTTCATCACATGATGCATTCAAACATAGACACATTCTATAAAATTCGGTGACAACCACAACCAAGAACACATTAACTACCAACCTCTAGACTCCCTAACATCTCAAGTACTTCTACGCTGATCTCAGCTATCCTAACCTTCCAAAGTTAACTCATTCGAGTAGAGTCGGCCCCTGACCATTTTCACTCAGAGCCTCGACATTGCTGCATCGGCCCTCGACCATTTATACCCGAGGCCCCGATGACTTCACCATCTATTGGCCCTTGACCATTTATACCCACGGCCCCAATAGTGTTCCTTTCAAAAGACTCCTCGCATCGACCCTCGACCATTTATACCCGAGGCCTTGACACTCATCCTTATCCGATATTGGTGTATCGACCCTCGATCGTTTTTACCCGAGGCCTCGATACCCGATTAGTGACATATCAGCCCCCGACCATTTATACCCAAGGCCCTAACACTCACCCATTCACTTTCTCCAAGAATCCAACTCTCACCAGAGTCTTACTATATACTTTCTTAAGCCACTACCCCTGCATCTTCCAACTCACAAATACAATTCAACATGCTTCCACAACATAGACAACTTTATAATAATGAGATAACAACTCAATCATGCTTAATATCCAACATCATTATTTAACAAGCATTACTAAGTATAATAACTCACAAAACCCGCCGAACAATTCATGCATCCAGGCAACAAACATTACCACAACAATACTCAACAGTTTAGCAAAGCAGAAACCTCACCATTTTCATGGACAAATATCCAACACTACTCCAAGTATTTCGACTAACACAACGAGAATTATTTAGCACAATGACGTAACAAAATTAGCATTAATCGCCACAAAATCAGCACATTAGAGACCATTTAGCATACATTAACGCACGCACACGCCCATTGTCTACTTACTTTGTTATGTCTCAAAACTCTCACAAGAGTCCTACTTGCTACTACGCCATACCTCATGCATCACCAATCTCATAGCAGTCCAATATGCGATACACCAAAATGATCATATGTAAAAACCAATCAATTTAAAATAGTCCAGCATAATCCAACATCTCCAACAGGCATCGTTCACAGAAAGGCACAACCAACAACTTAACCAAAATATAATTGATAAGTACCCAGCATACATCAAACACAACCGATTTCTCATAAATATTCAATATGCTTTCGAAACAACAGATTATAATACCGGTATACAAATTTCATCATGAAAACCAATTAGAACATAACAACAATTCAATCATAGTCATCCAAGATTACCTGGCTACAATTGATTCACACAACCACATAATTTTCCCAAGATATATCAACTGTTTTATCAACAATGACGTTTACTAAATGATAACAATGACCAGCAACATGCAAATATCACACATGGGCACACGAGCAAACAACCATATCATATCAGCACACAACAACCAATCCCTCCAGTAAGAAACTACTTACCCAAGGTCCCAAACTACTACTAAGCTCGTCGAAGGGTTCCTAAATCCAAAAGCATCCAAACTTGATTAGAGTTCATACTAGAAACATTTAAGTTGGATCGAAACTAAGCTTAGGTGATTCGTTACCTAATAACTCCCCCTAAAACCTCTTGGGTTAGGAGTGGGTCGAAGCCGAGGATGTTCAGGTTCCCAAAATCGAGCTCCAAAGGCCAAAAGCTTGTTGGTCCGACGCAAAAAAGTGATGGGTAACGCTGATTTGGGTCCGATTTGAGGTTGGTCAACGCGGAACCAATGCCGAATAGAGTGGGTATCTTGAGTTGAGCGTCTGTTGAGTGTGGGTAGGGGTCAAAAGTTGTTGGAACGAAGAAATCCTCACCAATCCGCCAATGTTTTCGTCAGAATCATAGCACAGGTCGTTGGAGACGCCGATTCGTGTGCTGGCCACGGAATAAGCATTGCCACCATTGGGTTCGGGGTCATCAAAGTTGCTGCACTCAAAGAGAAAAACACTGTGGGTCGTGGGTCGTCGGGTTTGGTGCAGACCACGCCGAAAATCGCAAGCGTTGTTGCTGTGATGGTGGATTCGTGAGGATGCGTTGCCGTGGAGTTCGTTTGCATCGCTGTCGCTCACCGGAGAGCTGCACGGAGTTGGGCCGCTGCTCGATGCCAACGGCCGCCATGTTCTGCTACGCCGGAGAAGAAATCCCAAGGGGTCCAGCGGCTGGTTTGGGGAAGAAGAGGAAGAAGAAATGAGGGGGGGGGGGGGGGCGGCTACAAGGAGAAGGAAGGGGAAAGAGAGGGCACTTAGGGTTTTCTTTGTTTTATGTTTATTTTATTTAATTTGCTTTTAAACCAAAAAGCTCACATTCCCAATTTTTTAAAGAATCCTCTTAATTAGTTTTAAAAAATGAAAAGCCCAACTCCCAACTCTAATGGAAAGCCCATGGGCTGAAGAAACGAGAATTCTATTTTCAAATAGTTCTAACGGCCCAAAACAAGAAACCTGAAATAAAATAGCTAACTTAAACTCTAATAGCCAAGAATAATAATCCAATAGGTAGAAATTAAGAGTCCCAAAAACCATGAATTTAAGATTAACTAAAAATCTCCTACACTGATGGAGAACTTAAATTATCTTAACCCAATGAAATTAAACTTAATTCTACTTTAACCAAAAATTAGAATTTCAAAATTATAAAATCCAAGAATTAAAGTTATCCGCTTAGGGAAAAATCCAAAGACACTATTTATCTCTAAAAAGATGAGCCAGATAACGCGGGGCGTTACACGTAGAATTGCTTTAAATTGTCTTGGAAATAACATGTAGGTGGCGCTTTACGTTTGGATGAGATTTGACAAGCTTTGACATCACAAACTCCCAAGAGATGCAATCTGCAAAGGCACATGTTCACAATTCTGCACACTTTTTTTGTCCTCCGTGCCATCACAAAAATAGACAACTTTTCCCGTGCCATCTTTGCTCCATTCTCTTCTTGACTCATTGAAGTAACATTATAACAAATTTGGGCTAAAAAATCTTTGTTGGTTCTTGTGGTTTAAAAAGCTTTTGAAGGTGCAGTGTGAAAGCCTTTTGAATCTTCCTTGCCTTTCTTGTAATAATTGCTCGTTTGATACATATAATTAGTCATAAATGGATTCGTATCATCCCCCCTTTCTTTAAAAGGATTTGTCCTCAAATCAAGGTCTTCATTTCCTACATCAAAACGAATCAAGTTAGTACAATGATAAGCCTTAACAACTTGTTCCTTACCGTGTGAGTTGTATTTTTTGAGCTTGAAGATGTATGATTTTCTTCGTTGGACATGTCACTTCTTTGTTGTTGAAAATTTCAATGGTTCTTTCTTGTTTGCCTTTTTGAGTTAACACAACCTTTTGACTTCCTTGAAGTGAAATCTTGAAGTCTTGATGTAAGATCATCCTTCTTAGTCTTCTTATGTTTGGACTTGGCAAATTCTTCGTTCCTTCCAAAAGTTCTTCCAAACCCAATCACTTGGTTTGTTGAAATTGTGGTTGGATTTATTTTTCCTCCACTTGGTACTTTGCATTTGCATTCTTCAACATAACATTCTATTTTATTGACCATGAAATTCTTTATGCAAATTCTTGGACAAGTACTTTTCCACAATGCCTTTCACCTTAGGTTTCTTATGTCCATGGTTACCTACACAATAAGGAAGCAAGTTAGTATCTTCAAAATCAAGATGTATTTTATACTTACCTTGTAAGACAATCTCAAGATGATTAGAAGATGATAGGATAACTCTTTTTGGCTCCTTTATAGCTTCCTTTGTTTCTTGTATTCGATCACGCTTGAATTGAAAAGTTGGAACTTCCTGCAATAATCTTAGAAAAGTAGAAAGACTAGGATAAAATATGTGAGCTTGATAGTAAGGGTCGTTATGCAACAATGATATAAGATTTGGCTTATATGGACAAATGGATTGGATCATGCTTTTTTCCTCTTCTTTCTCCTTTGTATTCCTTTTTCTTAACTCTTCTCTTTCTCTCTTTTCTTTCAACTCACTTTCATCAAAATCAGAATCTTTGCGACCTTTTTCAATAAATTCATCAACATGTGCTTTAGACTCTTCCTCAAAATTTGCATCATATTTCTCACAAACATCATTTGAATCAATGAAACCATTTCTTATCACCATGACTTCTTTATTGACACATTCTTTGCTCATGTGCCCAAACCCTTTGCACTTCCAACATTTAAGACAATTAGTCTTCTCCCTTACCTCCTTTGGAGCTTGATTGTTTTTAGTGTTGGAGCTCTCGATCTCCACTTGTTTGACAGCACCAAACATCTCTTTTGGTTGCATGGATTCATGGCGTTTGGAATGCAGCAGCTTTTCTTTCCTCAATTGATCTTCAATCTTGATAGCATGGTGATACATATCTTCCAAATGATAAGCGCCAAGGTTGGCTCGGGTTTACAAAGCTAAGGGTCCTTCTAGGATCCTTGCAAGCATTCACAAAAACGACTAACTTACCGAATGATTCCAACCAAGAGTATGGTTAGAAGATGAATCACTCTTAGATCGGACTTAGAATCTACGATGGTCACTCCTAGATCCTAAGACGGCTCACTCCATAATTAGCTTGATCGAGACTAATCCAATGAATCGGTTTAACATCAAACCTAAAGCAAGATTTGAAAGAAGCAACACCAAAAGTGTTAAGGAACAAAAGTTCGTGAATTCTAATATGTTTAATCTCCCAAAACAAGGTGATTACAAGCCTTTAAATAGGCCAAAGGGTCGTTCAACATGAGGAACACCAAAAGTCTTTCAAATCCTATTTAATGCAAATTGTAGAAAATAAGACATGCAAATTAAAACATGATTGTACATCAAACTAGACAACTAAATGTGAATCCAAAAACGTAGAATTGCTTTAAATTGTCTTGGAAATCACATGTAGGAGGCGCTTTACGTTTGGATGAGATTTGACAAGCTTTGACATCACAAACTCCCAAGAGGTGCAATCTGCAAAGGCAACTGTTCACAATTCTGCAAACTTTTTTTGTTCTCCGTGCCATCTCTCAAAATAGTCAACTTTTCCCGTGCCATCTTTGCTCCATTCTCTTCTTGACCCATTGAAGTAACATTATAACAAATTTGAGCTAAAAAATCTTGGTTGGTTCTTGTGCATTAACAAGCTTTTGAAGGTTTAGAGTGAAAGCCTCTTGAATCTTCCTTGGCTTTCTTGTAATAATTGCTCGTATGATACATGTAATTAGTCATAAACGGATTCGTATCATTTACTTTAGGCAAAGAGAGAATGAAACGGTCAACGAAGCATGTGAACGTTTCAAGGAGCTAATGAGAAATTGCTCAAACTTAGGAATCCCGGCTTTTGTACAAATTGAACATTTTTATCGAGGTTACAATATACCGACAAAAATGATGTGAAACACAGCCGCGAATGGAAAGTTCACTTCTAAGACATACAATGAGATCATCACCATTCTTGATAAGTTAACTAAACATAACGATCTATGGTGCTCGGAGAGATCGAGGACTGAACCAAAGACCATAGATCAAGTAAGAGTGTTTAATCTTGACGCGATGTCATCAATGCAGAGCCAATTAGATACCCTTACACAAATGATGAAGAATATGCGAGGGAATAATGCCACACCTACACCAGAATCAACAACAAATACCAATCTTGCTCTTGTTTATCATGTGACTGAGTCTACTTGTTATTATTGTGAAGATTCTCATAATTCTGAAAATTGTCCATCTATTCCAGCTTCTTTATGTTATGTAGGGCAAGGGAATCGAAGGAACTTTAATCTGTACTCCAACACCTACAACCCGGGATGGAGGCACCATCCTAATTTTTTATGGAGTGGGCAAGGGAGTTCCAACAATGTGGGTCAAGTTCAAAACCAATAATATGAGACCTATAACCCTCTAAGAGTCCTTACTTTACCTCCGCCTGCACAACAATACAATCAACAGAAAAGTGCACCACAGCAAGCGCAAATTAGTAGTATGGAAAGTATGATGAAGGAATGTATGACTAGTATGATGAAAGAATTCACGACTAGAAATGACACAGCTATGGGAGAATTCACGACAAGGAATGACACAACTATACGAGATTACACGTTTGGAAATGACGCAGCTATGCGAAATTTGGAAGCTCATATGGGGCAACTCGCCAATGAACTTAGGAGTCGACCTCCAGTGACATTACCAAGTACTACAGAGGAGCCAAAAAGAGAGGGTAAGGAGTATTGCAAAGCCATTGCAACCCGAAGCATGTTAGCTTATGAAGGACAAAAACTGTCGGGTGAACAAGCATCCAGTCCTTCAAAGGAAAAAGAGACTGCAACAGAACCTGACCAACCAGTAGAAAGTAAGGTAAGTAGGGCAGTTGCCCCGCAGGTAAGTAATTCTAGAACTCCTCCTCCTTTTCCCTAATGTTTGGTAAAGAAAAATTAGGACATTCACTTCCTTAAATTTTTCGATATCTTGAAACAACTGCATATAAACATCCCTCTAGTTGATGCCCTTGAGCAAATGCCAAATTATGCCAAATTCTTAAAAGATATTATTTCTAGGAGAAAGAAGTTAGGGGAACATGAAACAGTTGCGTTAACTAAATGAAGTAGCGATGCCTTAGGAAATCCCCTACTGGTGAAATGTAAAGACCCTGGAAGTTTTACTATCCCATGATCAATAGGAGGCAAAAATCTAGGTAGGGGATTGTCTGATGTTGACGCGAGTATAAATTTAATGCCTTTGTCAGTTTTTAAAGAACTTAATATAGGAAAAGCTCACCCCACGATTGTAACCCTCCAATTTGCAGATAGGTCTATTAGAAAACCCGAGGGAAAAATAGAGGATGTACTAGTCAAGGTTAATAAGTTTATCTTCCCTGCAGATTTCGTTATTTTAGATTGTGAAGCAGACTTGGACGTCCCTATCATACTTGGAAGGCCGTTTCTCGCAACTGGAGATACAATTGTCAATGTAAGGAAGGGAGAGATCACAATGAAGGTGAACGACGAGCAAGTGACATTCAACATACTGGATGTTATGCGGCTTCTAGATGAATTAGAAGAGTGCTCGACTATTCAGATAACTAACCCTATGTCTATGGAAGAATTTTGTGAATTGGTAATTGTAGGTTTAGAGCAAGAACTAGAAGTAGCGAAAAAGGAAAGAGAGGCAAACACTTCCTCGTCACCAATGGAGAAGTTCGAGGTTTGAGATTTAAGCAAAGATGAATTTAAGGCGATGCAACCATCAATCATTGAGCTGCCTCGACTAGAACAAAAATCGGTGCCTACTCATTTAAGATATGCATACTTAGGAGAAAATTAAACTTGACTTGTAATCATCTCTGCAATGTTAACGAAAGAACATGAAATTTTGTTGTTGCAGGAATTGTCAAACTATAAGAAAGCCATTGGATGGACGATAGCAGATATCAAGGGAATTAGTCCATCATTTTGCATGCATAAGATAAATTTGGAAAAAGGTGCCATCAACTCTGTTGAACATCAAAGAAGATTGAATCCTAAAATGCAAGAAGTTGTGAAGATAGAAATTCTAAAGTGGCTAGATGCGGGAGTGATATACCCAATAGCGAGTAATAGCTAGGTGAGCCCAATTCAATGTGTGCCAAAAAGTGGCATGACGATCATCACAAATGAAAAGAACGAATTGATCTTATCCCGAACCGTAACCGGCTAGAGAGTTTGCATGGATTACCGCAAACTCAATAAGGTAACAAAAAAGGATCACTTTCCTCTTCCATTTATTGATCAAATGCTTGATCGTCTCGCAGGTAAAGAGTTTTACTGTTTTCTCAACGGATACTCAAGGTATAACCAGATCACAATTGCCCCGGAGGACCAGGAGCAAAACAACTTTCACGTGCCCTTATGGAACATTTGCATTTGGACGAATTCCCTTCGGTTTGTGTAACGCACCTACTACGTTCCAGCGGTGGACGATGGCAATTTTTTCTGATATGATTGAAAATGTGATTGAAATTTTTATGGATAATTTTTCGATACTTGGGGAGTCTTTTGAAAATTGTGTTAAAAATCTTGAAAAAGTTTTGGAGAGATGTGAAAAAATAAACCTTGTTTTAAATTGGAAGAAATGTTATTTCATGGTAAAAGAAGGTATTGTTTTGGGTCATAAAATTTCAAAAAAACGAATGAAAATAGATCGAGCTAAAATTGAGTTAATTTCAAAACTTCCACCACCCTCATCAATTAAAGGTATTCGATGTTTTTTAGGTCATGCTGGATTTTATCGTCGTTTTATCAAGACTTTGCTAAAATATCAAAACCTTTATGTCGTTTGCTGGAAAATGATAGGCCATTTGAATTTGATGAAGAATGCATGAATTCATTTGAGACTCTTATGAAGGCATTGAGTTCAACACCTAGCATAGTAGAACCTAACTGGAATCTACCCTTTGAGGTAATGTGTGATGCGAGTGACTATGTCTTAGGAGCCATGTTAGGGCAGAGAAAAAATAAAATTTAGCATCCAGTTTATTATGTCAGACCTTAATTACAACACAACTTAACTATACCACCACAAAGAAAGAACTATTCGCTGTTGTATTTGCCTTTGATAAATTCTGAGCATATTTGATAGGTTCTAATGTTATTGTTTTTACTGACCACCCTTCCTTGAGGTATTTCTTTGCTAAGAAAGACGCGAATCCAATGTTGATTCGGTGTATCTCACTTCTTCAAGAATTCGACTTAGAGATTCGAGATCGGAAAGTTACAGAAAACCAGATAGCGGACCATTTGTCTCGACTAGAGTCCACTATCATAAAAGACCCATCAGCAGTCAAGGAACACTTTATTGATGAGCAAATCCTTCGTATTGATAACATCCCATGATATGCGGATATTGCGAACTTTTTGGTAGGTGGCATCTTTCCTTATGAGTTTAACTCACAGTAGGTAAAGAAATTCTTACATGATGCTAAGCACTATAGGTGGGATGAGCCGTATTTTTATAAGTAAGGCCCTGATAATATCTTACGCAGGTGTGAAGAGGAAGAAGCAAAAATCCTGGAAGCATGCCATACATCCCCATATGGCGGGCACTTTGCTGGTCGAAAAACCGCAACTAAGGTATTACAGAGTGGGTCCTTTTGGCCCACCTTATTTTGAGATGCCCACCAGTTTGTTCAAGTATGTGACAAGTGTCAACGGGTAGGTAATATTTCCCAGAAAAATGAAATGCCTTTAAACCCCATTTTAGAAGTAGAAATTTTTGACGTATGGGGCATTGTCTTTATGGGACCATTCCCACCGTCATTTGGTAAAATTTACATTTTGTTAGCCGTCGATTATGTGTCTAAATGGGTAGAAGCCATAGCAACTTTAATAAATGATGATAGAATTGTTATTCAATTTTTGCAAATAAATATTTTTACTCGCTATGGTACACCAAGATGTCTAATTAGTGACGAGGGAATACATTTTGTAAATAGGGCAGTAGGTAAAGTGTTAGCAAAATATAATGTCCAACATAAGATTGCTACTGCGTACCACCCACAAACGAACGGCATGGCTGAGGTCTCTAATAGGGAAATTGAATCTATTCTAGAAAAAACGGCGAATACAAATAAGAAATATTGGGCGATTAAACTAGATGATTCTGTTTGGGCGTATCAAACTACTTTCAAAACCCCTCTTGGCCGACGAGGCCACTCAGATCGACCCTTCGAACATCGTCCAAAAACGGAGGCGATGCTCTCGACGCGACCCCAGGTCAGGCGGGACTACCCGTTGAGTTTAAGCATATCAATAAGCAGAGGAAAAGAAACTTTCAAGGATTCCCCTAGTAACGGCGAGTGAACCGGGAAGAGCCCAGCTTGAGAAACGGGCGCCCTCGGCGTCCGAATTGTAGTATGGAGAAGCGTCCTCAGCGGCGGACCGGGCACAAGTCCCTTGGAAGGGGGCGCCGGAGAGGGTGAGAGCCCTGTTGCGCTCAGACCCTGTCGTACCACGAGGCGCTGTCAACGAGTCGGGTTGTTCGAGAATGCAGCCCCAATTGAGCGGTAAATTCTGTCCAAGGCTAAATATGGGCGAGAGATCGATAGCAAACAAGTACCGCGAGGGAAAGATGAAAAAAACTTTGAAAAGAGAGTCAAATAGTGCTTGAAATTGTCGGGAGGGAAGCGGATGGGGGCCGACGATGTGTCCCAGTCGGATGTGGAACGGTGACGAGCCGGTCTGCCGATCGACTTCGATAATTTTGTAATTAAATTTCTTTTATTTTCCTATTTAATTCTAAACCATAATAATTCCTTTCTCCCTGTTCAACCCACCCCATCATCTTCCTTCTTCATCCCACTTTATGTGTATTGTTCTTTTTTTTTCTCCCTTCTTTTCTCAACCAAGCCAAAACAGTCAGCATATTCTGTTTCTGTATTTTAATTTCCCTCTTCCTTCTTCTTCTTCCCTATTTCACTTCATCTTCCAGATTCCATTTTCTTCCTTCATCTTCTCTTTCTCTACACAGCCTCACACATCTTACCTACCAAACAATTCTATTTACAAAATTTCTATTGCAAAATCAGGAAGTATAAACTGAACCTCTTCTAGATAACTAATTGATCAAAGCGAACTCCCGATTTCAGCCATGCACAAAGCAAAGTTTAGTTCTTGAAAACTCAGAATATAACTTACCACAATAACACAGTTCTTACTCGAAAAACCCACAAAATTTCATCTTAAAAAGCTTCCACATTTCCATTGGTTTCCTTCTTTAATCTCTAGAAAAATTACCAAAGTTCCAATCTCGAATTTAAACACTGATTAAAGCTGGAATCCTCTCCTTCTATGCCTCCCTCTGCTCCATCTGTTCCATCTCTTTCGTTTCCTCTCTGTTCTTTTCCTTTCTTTTTTTTTTCTTTCTTTCTTCTTTTCTTTTATTTTCTTTCCTTTCTTTTTTTTTTCTTTCTTTCTTCTTTTCTTTTATTTTCTTTCCTTTTCTGTTCTTTTCTTTTTTTTAAACACGTCACACACACACCAAACTCACACTACATACACGTGTCCCCAAATTTCTATTTTTCACTTTCTTGTTTTTTTTTAAAAGACCAAAATACCCTTTAAACTTTAATCGTTAATAATTCAAAATTTGTACTCTTCCTTTTTCTTTTACAAAAAGACCAAACAGTCCTTACATAAACTATGTGACATTCAAATAAAAACACAAAAATATATTTTTTTTCTTTTTGGGTTGATAAAATATAATAGGATAATTCATAACAAAATTTGGTAACTATTTTCGAACGGCTGTCGTAGGTGCTTAAACCTTCCCTACACTAAACCGACTCCCGAACAAAAAAATTATGTTTCGCACACCAATTTGTTTTTTTATAGGCGACCAACCACACCTCGTAGATTATTGGTGGCGACTCCAAACCCTTATCTCGAAAAAGACCCTTTAGGGGATGACGTCGGCCGCTCTGCGTTGCTTACGGTTATGAGAACGAGAGGGAAGAGAGAGTAAGAGAAGAAGGAAAGAAGTGGTTCATAATATACGAATTAAAAAAAATAGTCATATAATTTTAAAATAATAAATATACAACTCACTAGTAATGTAAGTCAACATTACATTAGAGTCAGTAACGGTACCTCAACTCGAATGACCTTTTTATAACTATTTTCCTAAGGTCGGGACTAAACTGTCACTTTTTTAAACTTCCACCAAATAGAAACCTACATTCAAACTTAGGGATCAAAAGTGTATTTTATCCAAATCTTCAGTCAGGTATCGTATTCTAGCTCGGCCTCCACACTAAGGTCGGACTCAAAATTGACTTGAGCGTCGGAGTGTTTATTTCTTTGTGTAGGTCCTTCCTCGCTGAGTGGCCTTCAGCTCATTCCTGACACTTCAGGTCATCCCAGTCAGCCGACCTTGACCCTTTGAGCTGGTCATCCCTTTCCAAGGATACCCAAGCTCTTCCCACGATCATATCTGGAGAAGATCATGTTCTCGCATCGGTCATACATGAAGCAGGTCGAACTCTTCCCATGGCCGATCTTGACACCCTTAACAGAGGATATTAACCGTTCGATGTCGCGATCACGTTGCGACAATTGATAGCAATAGTTACATAAAACAGACGACAAATGTATATGTATAAACTATGAATTGAAAAAAAATATTAAAAAACTGATGAATAGTGACGGGACGATCTAAAAATATTTCATGGAAATTACTTTTAAAAAATTCGAGTTTGAACTATTCCACCGTTGAAATATCTCACCTAACGTATATATATACCTTTTTAAAAACTGATATTTATATAAAGAAACTTTTCAAAATTTCTTTAAGACTTTTTAGAATCATTAATTTTATGACTTTTTTGTCCTTTTTAAAAACTTCTTAACATTTTTCCTTTATAAAAATTGACAAAGTATATGAAAAAATAGCTTAAAAAACAATAATTTATAGTAACGATATTGCCACATATAAATTGAAAAAAAAAATAATGCTTGAAATTGGCACCAATATATGTAAAGAAAAATTTCAAATTCTTTATAGCAATCAACCGAGTCACCAGTTTTATGAATTTTATTCCTGTGTTCAAACTACTTAATTTTTTTCATTTAAAAAAATTGACAAATTATATGAAAAAAAATAACTAGAGAATCTATTTAAAAAAAAAAGGGTGTACTTTGATTGAAGTAACAATTTTGTACTTGAAATTTAAGTTTTACTTTTTATTTTACCTTCTATTTGAGTTTAACTTGCATCAATAATGCTTTATTGGAAAAATAAAGGAAAAAAAAATCGTTAATGTCTGATTGATATATAAGACGTCAAGAAGAGCTAATAAGCTACCTTAGCCAATTTTTAGAATTAATTTGATTAATTATTATTATACTCGAATAAATTTAAATTGAACTGAAAAAAACTTGAATGTGTTAATATTATCACTAAACACTAAAATATATAATTAGATAAGGGAAAAGTAATAAATTATAAGGAATTCCAATTCTAAGACCAAACAGTAAATCAAAAGGAATTCAAAATTGAAATTCCTATTCCTATTCCTATTCGTCAGTGGATTATGAAATTTGTATCTCAATTTCGTATAAATAGGCAGTACCATTGCATCAAGAAAACCACTGCTCTCAAAGTTTAGCGCTCAACTCTCTCTTGCAACAAATAAATGGCGGTTTCGACTAAATCAGTCGTCGCTCTCACTTTCCTGTGCTCTTCCTTCATTCTTTTTTTTTCCTTTGCTTCCGATGCTCGTCCGCTCAAGCTTTGTATGTTCGACGCAATCTATCAGCTCGGTGACTCCATATCTGATACGGGAAACTTAATACGCGAAAATCCAATGACTCCATTTTCTCACCTTCCTTATGGAGAAACCTTCTTCAAGAACGCAACTGGCCGCTGTTCTAATGGCTTGCTAATGATAGATCAATTCAAGAAACCTTCTTCAAGAACGCAACTGGCCGCTGTTCTAATGGCTTGCTAATGATAGATCAATTCGGTACGTGATTACAAAACGTATTTTATATGAAAAAGTTCTTTCTACTTTTCATGTTTCATGTTAATATAATAATATGCTTATTCAAAATCCAAATTCAAATTTCAAATTTTATCTCTCGTTGTTTTATTCGGGCAGCCCTTCTTTAAATTATACACTTTGTTCAATTTCCTAACATTTGCTTCTTGTAATAAATTAATCCACATTTTTCTTAAATGTTAAATTAGTTTATTTCACTCTATTTTTTTTTTCTGTAATATTTTATGTCAAATTTATCTATAGAAATATCTTTAATGACAATAATCAATAAACTTTACCGTTTCAATAATTTCAGCATTGGCGGCTAGACTCCCTTTGATAAACCCGTATTTGAACAAAGAGGCATCGACGATTCATGGAGTAAATTTTGCAGTGGCTGGCTCTACAGCTTTATCTTCTGAAGTTCTTGCTCAAAACAAGATCTCGTCTCCAGTCACCAACACATCTCTAACTAAACAACTTGATTGGATGTCTACTCATTTTAATACTATTTGTTCTCATCAAAGAGGTTTGTATATACTTCATCCAATTTAATTTAAACAGAGTATATGTATTTCATGTTCAAATGTTTTTTTCTTATATTAATCTATTGCTTTCACGTCCATCTTAAAGATTGCACCGAGAAGTTAAAGAATGCATTGCTTTTGGTCGGTGAGATTGGAGGGAATGATTACAACTATGCTCTATTCCAAGGCAAAACTATTAAAGACAAAACAAAACAAATAAATTATTTTGGTTTCCAATTTGTTACAAACATAAATATAAATATTGTTTTATTTGTTGAATTCATGGGTGTTGAGGTCATGCAATTTTATTTTTCTTTATTAAAATGAGGAAACATGACAAGAAAAAAAAAACTAAAAAAAATGGAACATTAACAAAAGCGACCTTTACAAGATCTCCTACATTGGAACCCATGGTTATGGAACCGAATCCATTAGTATGGAACATTTTCTCTTCCAAGTGAAATCCCCTAGTATATGAAAGAGTGAAAAAGTGCTTTCGTTGTTGTGGAATAGGAAGCCTTCGTATTTTAATGCGCGTGTTTAATCTAAACGGAGCACTATTAGAGTGGGATCCACTTTTTGGGGAATATGGGTCGAAGTATAACAAGAATATTTTAGTGGAACATCTTTCACCATGCCTGAAGATATTAAATAGTTAATCTTTATTTAAAATATGCTTATTTTGAATGATTAAGTAATAATAGTTTTAAATCTATTAACACACATGTAGGATTAGGATATGAAAAAAATCGACTGGTGACAACAATTTGAAAATTTTCAATCTAAAGAAGTTTTGTTAATTTATTTTTAAAAGTAGAGATAAAACACATAATATACAAAACTTCCACCTTTAATATAATTAGTAATTAGTAATAGATTTTCGAAACTTTAAGAATTTAAATAGTTACACCACTTCATCTCTCTTCTACTTTTTCCTACAATAATTTTGTCTTCTCCACAGTTATTTTATGTTTCTTCATCCAATGATTTTATTTTTTCAAGATAAAATCGAGGTCATCCTATGGAAAACTTTAGTCCCAACATACTTTCCGCGCCCTTTATGGCTCGTTGGACCTTAGGAGAGGTCATTTCTTCCTCGACGAAGTTTCGGTATATGTGGAACCTCTCTTTTCTCGTCAATACACGTCGATTATACCCGCATTTCAACTATTTCGCGACTCTAGCTAACTTGATATACTCTAGGCCAAGTCCCATGACTCAACCTTGCCTCTACACTTTGCCAAAGTCCTCTGAACTCAATGTCGCAACTCAATTCCATCTACCTTGTTTCTCAGCCACTCGATCGTCTGACCCCTACACTGAGCCGGTACCTTACTCGGATGATTTATGGCTTAAACGGGATCATAACTAACTTAAAATGCCAATCCAATACTACTGAGAGATTCCAATAGAGTGTGTCAAAACTAGCTCATCGGGCACCTTGGATGCCTCTAAGACCATTATTATCGAGAAACTAGTTAATAACGAGCTAAATGAACTGATCAGGTACTTCCGGGATGATTCCTTCCGAGATCAGGGTGGGAAATGACTAAACTTGACAACTGAGATGAGTCTTGTAGCTTACTGGACCAAAACTAGCTTGTTCGCACTTACCGAGATCCCATCGATAGTTTAGGATTCCACTCCAAGCATCAGGATGTCAATGTGCTTCGCGACTCACTTGTACACGTTTACCGAGATCGACCCATCGGTTCGTACTTATGGTTGGGTCCTTCAAGACATCTATTAATTTGGACACCATCGAGACACTCATGCTTGTGTAATCTCACTTGAGCATACCATACAACACAACAACCCTATAGTGCAACCTCCGATCCATGGGATTAGATGCAATGTCGGTACCCTCATGTCGCTCAACATTGTCCTTGAGATTCCCTTTCACGAAAGAAGATGCCCAAGACCTTAGTTTTGTGACGCTGACTCACATCATGACACACACATGTGACAAGGAGTAGCTCACTTAAGCCACAGGGCCCTGGTGGAGAGCTGACACCATGCCTCCCCCTATAATAGCATTTCAAATCAATCTTGGTATGGCAGGCGTGTGCATGGAAAGTGGCGAGGAGTCATTCGGCAACGTAGAGCACACATCTGAACTCCGATCGACACGAAACTTGGCGTGATTACATATCTCACCAATATGCGTCTAACTCTAAAGCCACTTATCCAAACTCTCGATGTAACCCCGATTCTCAGGATCGTAGCTCGTGGCCGGACTTGCCCCCACTAAGCTAATCATCAACATCAATGAAATCGTCTTTGCCTTGCATGATGCATATGCCTTCTTCTAGCATTATTGTACACATCCTTGTGGTGTGTTGGGTGATGCTTCATTCTCCTTGTTCACATCACAACACTCCTTTCTCGCCCTTAACATGGCCTGATGAGGACACTTGACTGTCGCTACCACTTGTCCACTATGTGGCCGTCTCACAAGCTACCCTCTACTAGTATTATTATGACACATACCATGTGTTAGAGACTCGTTGATAAAAATGGTCATATAAATATTGTCATTTATATAGGGAGAGACACTCTAAATTTAAAATCTTTGGTGTTTTCTTTTGAGCTAGATTCTTGATAAAATTTAATCTTTTTCCCCTGTCAAGATATCATTTTACATAGTTCCAATATTGTTTGTTTATTTTTAAATTTAAATACTATTTGCTTAATTTTAAATATGAATCTTATTTGTTTAAATATGAATTTCAATCTTCATCTTTTTGTGGCGAAATCTGACGGTTATGGAATAATGACGATGATGTTGATGTGCATATTAAAACTTATTCAGCAAGTCATATTGATGTGATGAAATTATTTACTCGTTGTTGAATGTTATGAAAATTATGTATACTATGAGATTATCCGCATAAGTTATTTTATTGATGCTTAGTTTCAATAAAAAAAAACATCAACCCTAGAAATAATCAACTTTACTTTTAAAACAAATAATTAAAAAAATTACAACATCAATATACATAGATACAAAGTTCGTTCATTATATTCTAATTCATCTTTGATGCTTGGATTGTTGGTCTAAATACGTATATAATCTGTTTGGGGTGAAAATCGTATTGCCACGTGAAGGACAATGTGAGATCCACCTCGAACCATTCTGAGGTGTCACATTTAGCCAATGATTCACTATGAAAACTACTCCATGGCGCAATCTTCATCTAGGTCCAACCCACATACGAAGACACGTCCGACCAACTTTCTGACATTAATAACCGCCTGTCGGACCCCCAACCTAGAAATAGAGGGCACCATTTCTACATACAGGTACCAAATTCTATCTCGAACTTAATATTGAGTACCAGTCATTACTGACTTGAGCATCGGAGTGTTCACATTTCTTGTACTGGTCATTCCTAGGATAGGAAAGTCAGTTGTTCCACGTGTCGGAGCTTGACCAAGTCAGACACTGTTATGTTTTACGCATAAACATAATCTGTAACATATAAATTAAAATCAATGGTAGATCTATAATTTCCTTGTCGGCTTGCTTCATTCGAAATTGAGTATAAATAATTTACAAGTTAGCAATCTAAAAGTACATTAATTAATTAAATTATTAATTTAATATATCATTTTTGTGTGCATAAAATGATATTGCCACATGGAGGACATATATGCTGGCCGATCTAGAAGGAAAGGTACTCTTACACTCATAGAATGCAGAACATTTGAAGACATATTACCCTTTAAATGTTAAAATGGTCCGAAAATGGATCGGACTTGTAAAATTTTAAAGGCACTCTTACTCTCAGCTCTTTCCCCTTCCTTCGGGAAGGATGATGTCAGCCGAAATGCTATATCTCATACAAAGGGGGCCGAGGTAGTTGTCAGGCATCTGGGAAGGGAATTCTAAATCTTGCCCCGAGGTTGAAGTAACCTACTGGCAAACTCCTCCACGGAGTCGGCCCTTCTAGGCGAAGGGTCCTGATTCCGAACTGCCCCACTATACGAGTTACTACTACACGAGATTGAGGAACTACAGGAGGTCGACATGACTTTGAAAATAAAAAAGAAACTTAGCAAAAGAGAAGGAACGAAACTGACCTAAAGATTCTGATATCATGAGGTCAGAATCCAAGATTTCATAAAACGTAAAAGACGGAAACAGAACCTTGGGGTATTTGTAGCAACTAGAAATTCAATCTCAGCCGCACACGTGTCCCAAATTGGACATCTCATATCGGAAGAAGTCCGAGCGTCACAGATAATCACGTGTGCGCCGGTTGTCAATTCCGTTTTCGAGGTTTCCCAGCGATAACATTTATCGTATCGGCCTTGGAAGTCACTCTGCAAATCAGTTTCCCCAAGAACAACGAATCTCTCTGCCAGGTCGAGATCGAATCCAACAGAGAATGGGCCAATGTTTGGGGAAGGAATATCCTTTCGCCACGTGGACGATGGAGATTTGCCGCCAACGAAAGAATTATAGGAATAATCTTACGGAGCTCCATCTCGGATCCTTCCGAGATGGGACATTCACCACTTCCTATTAAGGAATTCATTCGACATTTCAAGGAATGTATTCGAGTTCGACCTGCTCTAACCCGACACATCTGACCTCAAATATGACCAAGGTAACCACTTGTCGTAACCTAAACCTATAAATAGAGGGTCTCATTTCACCATGAGGTATCAAATATCTCTTCAAACTTAATATTGAGTTCGAGCTGCTTACGGACTTGAGCGTCGGAGATTTTTTCGTCTTGTGCAGCTCTTCCACTTCGCGTTTCGGGTCATAGCATGGATTGGGTTCGACCTAGATTGACGTTGTGCAAATCGTCGTAGATTCTGATCTCATGAGGTCGGAATCCAAGATTTCATATAGCGTAAAAGACGGAAACAGAACCTTGGGGTATTTATAGCAACCCGAAATTCAATCTCAGCCGCACACGTGTCCCAAATTGGACATCTCAGATCGGAAGAAGTCCGAACGTCAGCGATAATCACGTGTACGCCGGTTGTCGATTCCGTTTTCGAGGTTTCCCAGCGATAATATTTACCGTATCGGCCTTGGAAGTCACCCTGCAAATCAGTTTCCCTAAGAACAACGAATCTCTCTGCCAGGTCGAGATCGAATGCAACAGACAATGGGCCAATGTTTGGGGAAGGAATATCCTTTCGCCACGTGGAGGACGGAGATTCGCCGCCAACGAAAGAATTATACGAATAAGCTTACGGAGCTCCATCTCGGATCCTTCCGAGATGGGACATTCACCACTTCCTATTAAAGAATTCATTCAACATTTCCAGGAATGTAATCGAGGTCGACCTGCTCGAACCCGAAACATCCGACCTCAAATTTGACCAAAGTAACCACTTGTCGTAACCTAAACCTATAAATAGAGGGTCTCATTTCACCTTCAGGTATCAAATTTCTCCTCATACTTAATATTGAGTCCGAGCTGCTTACGGACTTAAGCGTCGGAGATTTTTCCCTCTTGTGCAGCTCTTCCACTTCGCGTTTCGGGTCGGAGCACGGACTGGGTTCGAGGTAGATTGACGTTGTGCAAATCGTCGTAGATTCTGATCTCATAAGGTCGGAATCCAAGATTTCATATAGCGTAAAAGACGGAAACAAAACCTTGGGGTATTTATAGCAGCCCGGAATTCAGTCTCAGCCGCACACGTGTCCCAAATTGGACATCTCAGATCTGAAGAAGTCCGAGCGTCAGAGATAATCACGTGTGCGTCGGTTGTCGATTCTGTTTTCGAGGTTTCCCAGCGATAACATTTACCGTATCAGCCTTGGAAGTCACCCTGCAAATCAGTTTCCCCAAGAACAACGAATCTCTCTGCCAGGTCGAGATCGAATCCAATAGAGAATGGGCCAATGTTTGGGGAAGGAATATCCTTTCGCCAGGTGGAGGATGAGGATTCGCCGCCAACGGAAGAATTATAGGAATAAGCTTACAGAGCTCCATCTCGGATCCTTCCGAGATGGGACATTCACCACTTCCTATGAAGGAATTCATTCGACATTTCCAGGAATGTGTTCGAGGTTGACCTGCTCGAACCCGACACATCTGCCTCAAATCTGACCAAGGTAACCACTTGTCGTAACCCCTGTCGTAACCTAAACCTATAAATAGAGGGTCTCATTTCACCATTAGGTATCAAATTTCTCCTCAAACTTAATATTGAGTCCGAGCTGCTTACGAACTTCAGCTTCGGAGATTTTTCCCTCTTGTGCAGCTCTTCCACTTTGCGTTTCGGGTCGAAGCACGGACAGGGTTCGAGCTAGATTGACGTTGTGCAAATTGTTGCATAAACAACTTGTTTCTTAGACTCCAAAACAATACGTTTATTCTTCAAGTTTCAATTTACTCATTTGAATCTACTATTTCTTTTATATATAATTTATATGCGCACACATCTTTTTATGCTATTATTTCTTCGATGAAGAAAGCTTTTTTACAATAGATTAAAGAGGTGTTTAAAAAACTATATTTAAAAGGCCAGGTGTCGACTAACAAAATTTGTTAGAAATTTATATTAAATGATGAACCATTAATTATAACTTAGAAGTAGTTTTAACTTTAGTAGATTAAAATATAACACTTAGAAGTTTATACGTTAAAAGAAAAGGGTTTAGGAATCAAAATAGCCAAACTTAATAATATTTCATTCTTGGTAAAAGAGTTGTTGGTTGATATTATACAATACGAACTCGTGGGTTACAAAGGACAATTTAAAGATCTATTCCGAATCATTTTCCAATCCATACCATTTTTCCTCGAATTGTCACATGGAGCAAATAGGGTATGGTTTTTCAAAACAATTGATTCTGTTAGTAGTGTAATTTGTATTCATGCCCCTATGGGAGGAAAATCCAATATGGAAAAATGTTATATTGTATTTTGATAATCATTTTCTCAATGTTCATAGGGTTGATAATTGAGTGTCGAAATATACCTATACGTTTAGTTGGGATAAATGTACTATGATTAAACTTATTTCAAAAAATATCTGAATAATTTTGTTATCCCAAAAGATTGCATCGTCGCCAACGTCGTAACCCATCCATCGTCGCCAACGCAATTGCTAAGATTGCAGAAGTCAAGGCTCGCCTCTCTGCCATGGAGCGAGCTAAGGGCGAGTCAACGGCTTCCATCATTCGTGACCCGCACAACGGGAAAGGACCAGCTGACCCAAACTTCGAGTACAAGGGGAGAAGATCGGGTGACCCCGGCAGCAAAGATGAGGCCAACCCCCCTCGTCGCCCTGAAGGAATTCACATTGGCACTCCACCACACGGAGCTCGTCGAGGCGGGGAAAGTTTCACAGGGAGCATGGTCGAACTCCACCACACTATCCTTCAGCTTCGATCCCTAGGGTCAAACTCAAGGATTCCATCGGAAGCCATGATATGCGTGGCGTGCTCAAGGTGTGTCATTCTGACCTACAGGCCTTGCACCACAAGAAAATGGCTCCACGTGACCTGAGGTACCGTGTGGAGCGGAGAACACAGAGCGAGGAGGTCAACGATCGTCGGGGTCAGTCCCGGGCCGAGTCAAGCATCATATTCGAGATGGACCAACTCCACCAAATGATGCACAAGGAGATCATGGATCTCAAAAACAATTACAAGGCTCCAAGCCAGGTTTACTTCTCAGAGCTGGAAGAGCCCCCGTTTACTCAAGACATTCTGAACGAGCTGATCCCCCGCGAATTCAAGGCCCCTACAATGAACTTGTACGATGGGTTGGGATACCGTATCTCGTACATAAAGATATTCGAGCGAAAGATGGAGTTCCTTACAGCAAGCGACGCCATCAAGTGTCGAGCTTTCTAGATCGCTCCAGAGGGCTCGGCTCGGTTGTGGTACCAGCACCTGAAGTCGGAGTCAAGTAGTAGTTATCAGCAGCTGCGTAAAATGTTCATAAACAAGTTCTCAACGCGTCAGTTGATTAAACTTCCAACGTCCCACCTCGAGACGATCAAACAGCGAGACCGCGAGTCCTTGATCGATTATATCACGAGGTTTATGGACGAACACGTCAAAGTGGTGAACTGCACTGACGAGATGGCAATAATATACTTCACAACTGGATTGAATGATAAGAACATGGTGATGAAGCTCGACAGCAAGGCGTTGATACAAGAGGCAACACATGAGGTCTGCACCTCATATTCAAAGGAACCGACCTTGCCGATTCTGTTCGACGAGCAAGACACCGAAGGCATGCACTTGCCTCATAATGACGCCCTCGTCATCACCCCATTGATCGATCAAGTTATGGTCAAACGGGTCCTCATTGACAGAGGAGCTTCTACCAATGTCCTCTCTTGGTCAATGTACTCAGCCCTCGGATGGGAGCGAGCTTAGTTGAAGCTGAGCCCTACATCACGAGTGGGTTTTACCGGGGAGACCGTAACTGTCGAGGGATGTATCTCACTCCCGGTCACTCTCGGCGAAGGGGAGCACGAGGTTACTATAATCGTTGAATTTGTGGTGATCGATAAGACCTTGGCCTACAACGCAATATTAGGCCGACCTTTTAATACATCAGCCAAAGGCTATTCCCTCCACTTACCACCAAATGATGAAGTACCCGACAGCCTTGAGGATAGCCACCATCCCATGCGAGCAGAAGACGTCAAGAGAATGCTATGCTGCAGTGCTTACGGGCTCTGTCACTTGTGCAACGATTATGTCTGAGGCCCCACTGCCGCACGAGCCGACCCGTGGGACCCCTCCTAAGGAGCTCGAGCTTGTGCGACTCCTTAGTCTAGATACCACATCCGAATGAGAGGGATCCTGAGATTATTGAAGAATGGTCAATAAAGGGTTAAAAACAATTGATAGTCACTACCTATACCAACAAGGTGCACCTTCCTTTTCGGTGGCTCAATCGTAAGAACTCCAAAGTTAAGCGTGCTTGGCTTTAAGCAATCTTAGATTGGGTGACCTCCTAGTTGCTTTACTAGGAAACATGTGAGTGAGGAGAAAGCATGCTGGAAGGACTCGTGTTGTTCTGTAGGGGCTGTCTATGCTCTTCTAAGTGGCTTAGAACTTGACGGTGGCGCAGCCAGGTCGCAGGGGAATGCCGCGGCAGAGAGGTAGAGGTGCCGAGATCGGATTCGAATCTTGGGCCTGGGGCGTTACACTAGCCCATCACACTTTATTGTGATAATAGTGGTGCTGTGGCAAATTCTAAAGAACCTCGAAGCCACGAGAGAGGCAAACACATCGAAAGGACTTATAGTGCAACGGGGAGATGTGATCATCCCAAAGATCGCTTCGGAGCACAATATTGCTGATCCTTTTACGAAGGTGCTCACAGCTAAAGTGTTTGAGGGCCATCTAGAAAGTCTATGTCAATGAGCTTTGTACGATTAATCTAGGGCAAGTGGGAGAAATGTAATGGGTATAGTGTATGCCCTCAATGGGTATATTGCATATTCTCTTTTGCTCTCACTAAGTATTCTAAGACTAGGATATATTACTTAGATAAATCTCGGCTAAGTGAATTTTTAGTCGGCCCAATATAACTTTTTATATTGGTAGTTGTACATTAATGTTTTAGTTTATTAAACATTTGAATAAACTAAAGACATTATTGCATGTATATAAAATATTGACTAATTCAACCCATAGCTCGGTTCCCAGGTAGAGGTGTTCTCTTACGGTCAGCTTAAATACCTCAACCTAGACAGAACCTTCCTTAGACAAGGTTCCCTTATAGGCAATATTATATATTTAGTCTTTTATCATTTCATTTAAAACCTAGTTAAAACAAAATAAAAGACTTTCCCCTCATCATATTAGAAGATATAACTTAAGGTCTAATTAATTTTAATTTCTATCTTATAAAATTTAAGAAATTAAAACTATAATCATGCATTGTAAGCATACATTAATATAACAATATTAACTAAAGTAATGTCATCCTCAATACAACTTTATTTTCATCTAATTAATACAACACTTATATGAATCATGAAAATAAAACATGCATTCATACATTATAACATTTATAACTATATGATGCATGATCATACATACATACTATATATCAAACATACATATTATGCATGTAACCTATGGTGGGAATTTAAAACTATATGGAATACAATATGTAATATGCTTTTAATTAAAATAGACATTCATAATGCATAAAACAATTAAATAGCAAAGTTGAACCATTTTTTGGCAGCCTAAGAAAGTAAAATAATACAAAAAATTAAGAAAACGATCGCAATTGCCCTCGAACCGCAAACCGGAGCCACGGAAACACGTCGAAAAACACTCGGACAGCGCCTCGGCGCCTAAGGGCAGCGTGGCGGCGCTGCTACAGCCAAAAGCAGCAACAGCAGCGTGGCGGCGCTAAGGCATGGCGCCATGGCGCTGCACAGCGCCGCGGTGCTATGGCATGGTGCCATGGTGCTGCACAGCGCCGCGATGCTACAATGCAACGTTGTGGCGCTGTGTTTTGTCCTGCAGTGCCATGGCGCTATCTGCGCAGCCTGCTTCGTCTTCTTCGCTGTTTTCTGCATCTTTTCGCCCGATCTGACGCCACGAACAACTTTCGAGTGACCTAGACTTACAGACTCCATACAGAAACTCAATGTCCAAATCCAATTAATAATTAATTAATTAAATATAAGATTAAATAATTAACAATTAATTATTTAACATTTAATTAAATATCCATATTTAATTAAACCATATTCTCTGTTATATAACCTATAGATTTAATGTACATCTTATGTGCATTAATTTTTAACATATAGTTTTAATATGAATCCAATTCATATTAATTATTTGAATAGGATTCAAATATTTCTCTCATAATGTATAGTATTAGTTTTGAATCTCTATCCAAAATTAATATGTACTTATATATAATGCATCAATATACGTTATATATATTCCCTTACATAATTTGAACATTCCAAATTATTTAATTATTCTTGATCCTCGTTTTACCCGTTATAAGCTAGCAAGGGGACCTAATCGACCTACAGATCAGAAGCTCCAACGATACGAGATTAATCGATCAAACTTATTGACCTTGTTAATCAACATTCGTTAACTACGGGTCACTCCACTAAAGACCCACAGTTGCACTCTTCTCACTGCAGAATGTTTTCGTGTCCACAAATATACGCCCATTAATGACAAGTCAATCCTTCACGAGTGCTCGTAACTCAAACTGGGTCAAATTACCATTTTACCCCTGAGTTAGATCTTGCTCCTTCCTCTAATGAACAACCCGATTATCGTCGGACCAATAACCAGAAGTCCTTCTCGGGCCAGTGAGAGGGTGGGGCCCTTTGTTCAAGTCCCAGAGTCAGTAATTAAAAGAACACTCATCTACTACCCTAAAGTCGGGGAGAAGTGAATTCCATCTAGTGAAGTTATGTGCCCAGCTCCCCACTCGGTCTTGTCCCCAAAATGGTAGGAAAATTGAGTCGGCAACTCGGGGTCATCGGGAACGCTGTAACCTGCAAGAGCCGTTGAGGCTTTATCGGGAACGCTGTCGAGGTCTTCGCCTAAAAATATAATCATTCCATTCAATCAGAGGCATGCAAACATTTCGATTCTCTCTCGATTTAGTTTGGACTTTCACTGACTTTGGCATCAGAGTGCTGACTCAGTTTTTTAGGTGTCTTATGTGACGTTTGGAGCTCACTATCCAGCTCATCCGATCCGAACCGACGTTCAAGGAGTTGGTCAATTTCTTGATTGAACAGATGCATATCAGGTATTGTGCATGATCAACAACATCTCCCTCTTCAATTTTGACAATTTCATTCCAATTTTTATGGGAAATACAAAATTGTCATGAAAATATTTATCAATTTAGTTGTTCCACATCCTTGGAATTTTTTTAAATTCATGCAACGCCTTCTTCAACTTTAGACTTTATCCTATTGTCCTTTAACCGCATAATGAAGAGGTTGTGCTAAGTACACTTCTTCTTCAAGGGCTATTCATGAATGCTTATTTGAAATCCATCTGAAAAATCTTCCATCTACTTTGAGGAGCAACGTGAGCAGATACTTCATCATAATAAATACTTTTTCTTTGTGAGTAGTTTTTCGCAACTAATCTCTCTTTATGTATTTCTACTTCTTCTCTTTCATTCATCTCTGTCTTGAATACCCATTTGACACATGCTGCTTTCTTTCCACATTGAATAGTAGAAAGCTCCCATGTATTATTCTTCGTCATCCCTTGCAATCTTCCAGTTTTCATATATTATAGCCTCTTCAAAATTTAAAGGTTCAAAGTCACCAAATAGACATAGAGAGTAAGATCATTTAAACTTTCACTTAATTCTTTAGTTTCATCATATATGTCCATTTATTTGAACTTGATGTACATGATGAAGGTGCAGCATGTGCTGGTTTTACCGATGATGGAGGTGGTGTTGATGGAGAAGTAATATCACTAGTTTCATCACTATATTCTAGAAAAAAATAGATACTTGTAGTCTTTTGGTTAATCATTCCAATTTCACGCAGCTTCTTCATCAAACATGACATTTATGCTTACCAGCATCTTCTCTATAGCAAGCTAGAGTATAAAGCTTGTAGCCTTTTGAGCTTGCATCATAGCCAACAAAAATATGTTTCACAGTTTTATCATCAAACTTACTGCCTTGTAATCTGGTACATGGGCACAAGCAATACTCCCTAGTACTCTCATATGAAAAATATATGGTTTTGTTTGCGTCCATACTTGTTGTGGAGTTTTATTCCATAGACTTCGTGTGGGCGATCAATTGGACAAATAAACAGCACATTCAATTGCTTGTGTCGAAAACTCTTCTAGCATATCCTTACTCTTCAACAAGCTACTAGCCATATTCAGTGTATTGCAAATATGTAACGCCCCGAGTCCCTCAGGTTAGTTAGTCTCGAATCAGGAGATTTTCATTTAATTTTAAATTAAACTTTAATTAAATTTATATATATCGGGTTCCGCATGATTCGTTTTATCTTAAGTTGGGATGGGTTTCTTTTTCTCTTGGGCTTGGTTATGTTGGGCTTTTATTGGGTTGGTTTGGTTTTAAAACAAAGGAAAATAAAATTAATAAAAAGAAAAAACAAACACACTAGGTTTCCATCTCTTTCTTCCTTCCCTTGCCCTAGCCGCCAACCCCCTTCTCTTCCTCTCTTCCTCCGGCGACCGGCGATACCAGCGACAACTCAACCGCACACGGCGGCATCGAGCAGATCCGTGAACGCCGTGTTGTGGCAGCCCTCCGACGATCCTCGGCGGCTGGCGACCCACGACGTTCCAGCGGCTGCGAAATTCGTAGCAGGTACAGCGGCGGACTGGAGTGTGGCAGTTGTGTTTGGGTGTTTTTGGTGGCGTCTCGAAGTTTCGGTGATAACCCACAACCCGTGGAAGCGTGATTTGGATGACCCAGACGCTGTTTTAGCGTTCAACAGCGTTGAAAGAGGATTTGGAGTATTTTTCCTCTGCTGCAACTCGTGGACAGTAGCGTTTCAGTGGCATTCGGGCTTACCCACATCCGTTCGAAGCCCGATTTAGGCTACCCACAACTTGGCGAGCTAGATCTAAGTAACCCACACCTATACGAAGTCGATTTTGTGGTAATGAGTCATTTTAACCCTCTTAGAATTGATTTCGAATGCTGAATCGTATATGTAACTTGCTGTTTTTTTTCTGTTTTAGTGCCTAGGTGTGAGATCGACTCAAAACTTAGAGGCGGGTTGTTCGTAAGTAGACAAGGGGCGTGTGCGTGCGTTAATGTGTGCTAGTTGGTCTTTAATGTGCTGTTTTGTGATGTATAATATTGATTTTGATACGCTATTGTGCTAGGTAACTCTCGTTTGTGTTAATCTGTATGCTTGGTGTAGTGTTGAATATTCGTCGTGATAATGGTGGAATTTTGCCTTGCTAAACTGCTGAGAATTGTTGTGGGATGATGTATGTTTACAAAGGATGCACGTTAAAATAGAATTATTGTGATTATGCTTTCTTATGATGTGGGCGTGCTTGTATAGTTTATATAAATGTTCATTTATGATGTGAGCGTGCTGGTTGAGCATATATAAACGTTTCTTTATGTTGCGAGCGTGCTGGTCGGAGTCATATTATTTTCTCATGAGATGTGGGTGGAATAGAAGCATATTTTTGGACCCTGTTCGCAGGCTAGGGGTTGATGTGGAGTTGGTTGTGATAAGGAACGTTGGATTCTTGGGGAAAGTGAATGGGTGAGTGTCAAGGCCTCGGGTATAAATGGTCGGGGGCTGATACGTCACTAATTGAGTATCGAGGCCTCGGGTAAAAATGGTCGAGGGTCGATGTGAGGAGTCTTTTGGAAGGAAAACTATTGGGGCCTTGGGTAAAAATGGTCGAGGGTCGATGCGGTAGTGTCGGGGCTCTGGGTAAAAATGGTCAGGGGCCGACTCTACTCGAAAGAGTTAACTGTGGAAAGCTAGGATAGCTGTGATAAGCGTAGAGGTGCTTGAGATGTTAGGGAGACTCGAGGTTGGTAACTAAATTGTCCATGTTTGTGGTTATCACCGGATCTTATAGAGCGTGTCTATGTTTGATTGCATAATGTGATGAAGAGCATGACTATGAATGTTTTATGACTTTGTTTGAGCATGATGTTTGTGTGTTGTTGGTGAGGGCTACTTACGGAGTATATTTTATATACTCACCCCCCCCCCCTACAATTATTGTTTCAGGCGGAGGATTCGTTGGCGACCATGGTGATGAAACAGACGAGACATGACGAGCGAGGACCATAGGCTGCATAGTTACTTTTGCTTAGCTTAGGTTTAGGTGGTTAAGACTTTATGGTTTGGTCAATAAACTACTTGTTCTTATTTGAATAATTGGGAGGTTCCCATTCGTTGTCTACTTTATTTCGGAATATGTCTTTGGTTTTCTTCCATTCATTGAGTTTGCCTAGTTGGAATAATGAAGTTGCCTCATGGGGTTGTCCACGGATGATGTTTGATTGATATTCTATAGAGTTGATTCATTGGTAAATTGATGAGAGTTGAAGCTTTATTTTATACAATTATTTCACAGGGAGTTGTAATCTCGTGTTTGGAGTTAAGTTTAGACAGGTGGGTAGTTAACGTGACCTAGAAGTGTGTGGAAAGTTCTGGGGCGTTACAAAATATATGTTACACTCACATCTTGAATATTTGTTTTATGACATTTTGAGTGGCTATAAATATTGCATATATTTGTTTTGGTTAAAAAGTTTACTTAGTTATTTGATTTGTGTTTAATTTCGAAAAAGTTTTGTACTGATCCAACAATTTGTATTAGAGAGCGTTGCTTTTTTTTAAGTCAAAAATATATTTCAAAAATTATTTTGTTCGCTGTCTATTGTTTGAGTTTGACCCGAACAAGTGATATTGTAGCAAGATTGATCTTCTTTGGAAATTTTATTTCATAAAATATTTTGAAAATTATTTGTGAAATTTTTAAATTATCTTCGAAAAAAAAAAAATATATATATATATATATATATATATATATATATTTTAAAGCTTAATTGTTAGAGCATTATGACAAACTTTGTTGTAAATGGAATCGTTGATGGTCAATCGTCCTCTATACCTCATTTCTTCTATGGCTCAAATTATGCATATTTGAAAGCTATGAAAATTTATCTGCAATCTATTGACTTCAATCTATATGCTTAAATGTTGCAAAAGGTCCTTTCATTCCCATGAAGAAAGCAGATGATAAATATGTGCCTAGACTAGAAAAGGAGTATGATGAAAATGAAATGAAAAAGTTTTATTTTAATGCTTAAGTTATCAATTGTTTATATTATGCTTCATGTAAGACTGAATTCAATAGAATATCCATGTGTCTTCTGCTAAAGAAATTTGGAATATTCTTGAAGTTACTCATGAGGGAACAAATCAAGTTAAAGAGTCTAAAATTAGCACGCTTGTCCATGATTATGAATTATTTAAGATGGATGCTAATGAGTAAATTATTGATATGTTTACTCGGTTTACTAACATTATAAATGCCTTGAAAGGTCTTGGTAAAGACTATACAACATCGGAAAATGTTAGGAAAATTCTTAGGTCTCTTCCTAAGAATTGGGAAGCAAAAGTTTAACTCAATGACCTTTTATAACTATTTTCCAAAGTTCGGACTAAAGTATCACTTTTGTAAACTTCGACCAAAAAGAAACCTATATTAAGTGTATTTTATCCAAATATTTTTTTCTCGTATGCTTTTTGAATAGTAGAATCTCTATTTTTTTCATTTTTATTTAACATTTTTTAATAAATAATTATTTCATAAGCTCCAATGACGGGAATTTGAACCTTCCAATATTCTCTAGGTAATAAAAATTTCTAATGACCTTCGGGCGAACTCATAACTATTAGTTCATATTTTATAATAAAGTATGAATTAATAAAATATGGGACATTTAGATAAAAATAAAAAAATATTTTTTCTTTTTGGATTGATAAAATATAATAGGGTAATTTATGACAAAATTTGGTAACTATTTTCGAATGGGTGTCGTAGGCTGCTAAAACCTTCCATATGCTGAACCGACTCCCGAACCAAAAAGTAATGTTTTCGTAGACCAAGTTTTTTTTTTTGAAATAGGCGATCAACCTTAAAACAATAAATGGGAAGTATATAATTTTATGAAAAAAAAAGTAAATGTTCGTGGAGTTCGGTAAAAAAAAAGGTCTATGGTTTTCATTAAAAAAAAATATTCTCTTTCCGTTAATAAACACCAGCTAAATTTTATCACATATTATTTCATTCCAACTTTTAATTAGATTTGTTAAATTAAATTATATGAATTGTGAAGTTTAGGGGCGGCTCGATATGATATGGGCCTCAGACAAAATTTTGATAGAGATGTCTTAATATATAGAATATATCTTCTAAAATTTTAATTTTCCATTCTTGTATATTAATATGATAAAGTAATCAAATATTGATATATCGAGCAATATGAAATAATATGTATACTAAACCCCTAAATTACAATCTCTAATGTGTAATCCTCTAATTAATCCTCTCAAATGTAAACTTTCATTCATGGGCTTGTGAGCTTGTTCTTGAATCACTGGTTGATGTCTTAAGCTTCTTGCTTGTCGAAGGATCATTAAAGTCTTCGGCTTTCAGCTTGTTTAAGACTTTGACTTGTTTATGAAGTTCTTTGGCTTGTAGCTTGATGAAGACATTGTGAAGTCTTCGGCTTTGTAGCTTTTGAATTGCTTCGACTTTGCAGCTTGTGAAGTTCTTCGGTTTGTAGCTTATGAAGTACTTCGGCTTTTTAGCTTGTTGAAGTTCTTGGGCCAATTTGATGAAATTTTATAGTTCGATGAAGTCTTTAATGATTGTTGCTTGGGGAGAGAAGATTCAATGGTCTTGATGTCTCATACTCTTCAAGTCTAGAATTCACCAAGTCTTGTTGGCTTCGGATGCTTCGCTGGACTCTCAATGATTGTAGACGATTCTGAGTTCTCTGAATCTCCAATTCTTTTGGATCTCTTCCAATCCTCCTTCTTCCGAATGAGGGGTGGTCCCTCTATTTATTGAGTCTTGGTGGGTCTTTTATGGGCCATGTGCTTAATGGGTCATAGGCTTGAACCCAGTCTCTTTATGGGTTTGGTCCAATTAGTTGATTACATTGGACGGTCATAAGAGAGAGACATGCGGCATAATTTGATTCGTCGATTTTAAAATTATTTTAGGACATATGTAAATTTGTGATTGGTCCTAAATATATATTTTTTTATTTGTGACGTGACTTTTAATAATTTGCCGAAATTTATCCGTCAACACACTTCTCCTTCTAGTTCATTACAGAGGAATGCCCCCCCAATCACTATGTCCAAGATCTTCCGAGCACACAGGTATAATCGGTCCCCTCTCTTGGTGGCTTCTTCACCTCGAAACAGGCGAGCAGTTGGTCGGTATTTAAAGGTATGGGATCATCCTTCTCCTTAAATTCTAACTACGATACTACCCCAAGACCGAACAAAGTGCTCCACCTATTCGGAGCAAGCTGAGCTGGGGCATTGTTTGTTTTGATCCGAAACTCCTAATCAAAATGGTGGAAGGGAAGCCTAAATCCAAATTCAAACATCTTCATATATAGAGTCACGCACCCTACGAGTGGGTTATGCTCAATCTCACCCTCCTCGGGCATACAAAGGTCCATAGAAGTGGGATATTGTATTGGTCCCTAAGAGAATCTAGATGGGACTCATGCATTTTGGACCGACGCCTCATCTTTCTTGTTGGTTCTTTCCCCATCCCTCTTACAAGTGAAGAGGCATCGCTGTCGCTCGACCCATACCAACTAGCCTCACCAGATCAAGCACTCTCATAGGGGAGCCTTTCCATAACTCCCTATTGAGACGCTCAACAAGGCTAATAATCCCTGAAGAGCTACTGTCCTTACCACGCTCCAACCTGCTCGAAGGTTCTATCCTCAACCAACTTGCAAAGTTGTTATTATGCAACTAAAGACAAGCTACTCTCTACCGAGCTCGTCGCACTATATGTCATATCACTAGTGATAGACATATTGAAAGGAAATTTTGAGAGCAAGTAGAAAGGGACTGATGTAGTGAACTCCAAGCGTGCAGGTCAAACTCAATGAATAAAGAAGCATGGGGAATGAGACAAAACACCCCAGGTATTTATACTATCATCTGAACACATCGAAGGCATACACGTGTAAAGAAGCCAACAGTAAAGATCAGAAGTTGGGCGATAAGTCAGAGGTAAATCAACTGTCAGTTCAACTCCTCACCGTCTCGATGACTATATTTCGCCAACTTCAAGATGCAATAAAGTCACCAAGTGATTAGGTTTCGAACGAGCTAAAATATCTTCTCTGCTAGGTTAGGCAACGACCTATTAGAGAGGGGGTCAATGTCGTGGGCATAAAATGATACTGCCATGTGGAGGCCACATAACGGAAGATAAATTAGTGGTTTGGAAAGCATGTTTTTAAAAGTAAATGTTTCGAAAATAAATTGTTTTTCATAACAAACCAAGGTTTTTAAGGAAATAATAAGAAAAGAATAAGTTTTACATAAATCTTGGAAAATAAAATAAAATATTTTGGGCAAATAGGGTTGATTTTTAAAAGGAAAGATTTTGGTTGAGTCTTAAACATTTTTTTTAATTAAAACAAGTTTAGTTTAAAAGAAAGGATAAATAAATTCTTTTAAATTAAGTATATGAATAAACTTGTTTTAAAACAAAAGGTTTTATTTGGTAAATCAAGACAAGTTTTTAAATTGACTTAATTGTTTTAAATTAAAAGATTTATTAAATAAGTTTTAAAAAATGTATAAGAGATTTTTAAAAAATAAATTTAATTTTATAAATAAATGATGTTTTTAAATAAATAAAAAAATTAAAACAAATTTCAAACTCAAAATAAATAAAAAGTCTTATTGTTTTTCTTTTTAAGTAAAAGATTTCATTTAAGATAGAGTTTTGTTTCCTTTTTTTTTTAACAAAGTTTAAAAACAAATAATGTTTATATCCTTGGAGTTGCAGAATGAGAGCCTTTGAGCCTTTATGTGCTTTGAAGTTTTTTTTTTTTTATATATACTTTTATTTATCATTTTTATTAAATAATTATTTCAGGAGCTCCAATGACGGAATTTGAACCTTCCAATATTCTCGATAATAAAATTTTCTAATGGCCTTCGGACCACTCATAGCTATTAATTCATATTTTGTAATAAAGTGTGAATTAATAAAATATGAGACATTTAAATAAAAAAAAAATTTTGGACTGATAAAATATAATAGGGTAATTTATGAAAAAATTTGGTAACTGTTTTCGAATTGGTATCGTAGGGTGCTAACACCTTCCCTAGGTTCAACCGACTCCTGAACCAAAAAATTATGTTTTCGTAGACCAAGTGTCTTTTTTTAAAAAAAAAAATTAGACGACCAACCACATCTGGATGATTTGTGGCGACTCCAAACCCTTATCTCGAAAGAGACCTTTCAAGGGACGATGTTGGTTGCTTCGTATCCATGACGTTGAGGGTCACGGTCAATAGAAGGAGGGGGAAGAGAGAGTAACATAAGAAAGAAAGAAGAGGAATAGAGAGACGCATAAGATAAGAATTAAAAAAAAAGGAGTCATATAATTTTAAAATAATAAATATACAACTCATTACCTAAGTTTAACTCAATGACCTTTTATAACTATTTTCCAAAGTTCGGACTAAACTATCACTTTTGTAAACTTCGACCAAATAGAAACCTATAGTAAGTGTATTTTATCCAAATATTTTTTTCTCGTATGGTTTTCGAATAGCAGAATCTCTATTTTTTTCATTTTTATTTATCATTTTTTAATAAATAATTATTTCATAAGCTCCAATGACGGGAATTTGAACCTTCCAATATTCTCTAGGTAATAAAAATTTCTAATGACCTTCGGGCGAACTCATAACTATTAGTTCATATTTTATAATAAAGTATGAATTAATAAAATATGGGACATTTAGATAAAAATAAAAAAAAAATATTTTTTCCTTTTGGATTGATAAAATATAATAGGGTAATTTATGACAAAATTTGGTAACTATTTTCGAATGGGTGTCATAGGCTACTAAAACCTTCCATACGCTGAACCGACTCCCGAACCAAAAAGTAATGTTTTCGTAGACCAAGTTTTTTTTTTCAAATAGGCGATCAACCACATTTCGTAAATGATTTATGGCGATTCCAAACCTTTATCTCGGAAGAGACCCTTCAGAGAATAACGTCGGTCATTCCGCATCACGATAACGTTGCAACTAGGATCACCGTTAAGACAAGGAGAAGGGAAGTGAGTAAGAGAAGAAGGAAAGAAGAGGATGAGACAGAAGGATAAGATAAGAATTAAAAAAAAAAGTCATATAATTTTAAAATAATAAATATACAACTCACTAATGCACGCTAGCATTCCATTAGAGTCGGTAACAAATGTTTTAACCCAAATCACCTTTTCATTACCATTTTCCAAACGTCGGGACTAAACTATCACTTTTTCAAACTTCGACCAAATAGAAACCTACATTCAAACATAGGGATCAAAAGTGTATTTCATCCCAATCTTTTTGTGTCAACTCGTTTTCCAATAGGAGAATCTCTATTATGGTTCTATGTTATTTTTATGTGTAAATGACATGAGAACAACCTGATTTAATTTTATGTTAGCTGTTTTTTCAAGAAGTCAAAATTATGTTATTATTCAAAATTGTGTAATGTGTAAATTTATTTCCATAAATCTAATGAATTTCTATGTATCAAAAAATTAAAATTAATAAAATGAAAGTGGGGATTAAACTACACTGCTTTCTAAACTTAAAAATAAATGGGAAGGATATAATTTTATGAAAAAAAAGTAAATGTTCGTGGAGTTCGGTAAAAAAAGGTCTATGGTTTTCATTAAAAATAAAAAATATTCCGTTTCCGTTAATAAATGCCAGCTAAATTTTATATCACATATTATTTTATTCCAACTTTTAATTAGATTTGTTAAATTAAATTATATGAATTGTGAGGTTTAGGGGCGGCTCGATATGATATGGGCCTCAGACAAAATTTTGATAGAGATATCTTGATATATAGAATATATCTTGTAAAATTTTAATTTTCCATTCTTGTATATTAATATGATAAAGTAATCAAATATTGATATATCGAACAATATGAAATAATATGTATACTAAACCCCTAAATTATTTTAAAGATAGAGAAATTCTTAATTTTAATATGTATTTTAAAAATGTAAAAAAAATTTTATTTTTATTTTCAAATAGAACTTTTTATTTTACTTGAGTTTAACTTTTATCAATAATGCTTTATTTGAAAGAAAAAGGAAAAAAAAATCGTTAATGTCAGATTAATATATAAGACGTCAAGAAGAGCTAATAAGCTACCTTAGCCAATTTTTCGAATTAATTTGATTAATTATTATTATACTCGAATAAATTTAAATTGAACTGAAAAAAACTTGAATTTGTTAATATTATCACTAAACACTAAAATATATAATTAGATAAGGGAAAAGTAATAAATTATAAGGAATTCCAATTCTAAGACCAAACAGTAAATCAAAAGGAATTCAAAATTGAAATTCCTATTCCTATTCCTATTCGTCAGTGGATTATGAAATTTGTATCTCAATTTCGTATAAATAGGCAGTACCATTGCATCAAGAAAACCACTGCTCTCAAAGTTTAGCGCTCAACTCTCTCTTGCAACAAATAAATGGCGGTTTCGACTAAATCAGTCGTCGCTTTCACTTTCCTGTGCTCTTCCTTCATTCTTTTTTTTTCCTTTGCTTCCGATGCTCGTCCGCTCAAGCTTTGTATGTTCGACGCAATCTATCAGCTCGGTGACTCCATATCTGATACGGGAAACTTAATACGCGAAAATCCAATGACTCCATTTTCTCACCTTCCTTATGGAGAAACCTTCTTCAAGAACGCAACTGGCCGCTGTTCTAATGGCTTGCTAATGATAGATCAATTCGGTACGTGATTACAAAACGTATTTTATATGAAAAAGTTCTTTCTACTTTTCATGTTTCATGTTAATATAATAATATGCTTATTCAAAATCCAAATTCAAATTTCAAATTTTATCTCTCGTTGTTTTATTCGGGCAGCCCTTCTTTAAATTATACACTTTGTTCAATTTCCTAACATTTGCTTCTTGTAATAAATTAATCCACATTTTTCTTAAATGTTAAATTAGTTTATTTCACTCTATTTTTTTTTTCTGTAATATTTTATGTCAAATTTATCTATAGAAATATCTTTAATGACAATAATCAATAAACTTTACCGTTTCAATAATTTCAGCATTGGCGGCTAGACTCCCTTTGATAAACCCGTATTTGAACAAAGAGGCATCGACGATTCATGGAGTAAATTTTGCAGTGGCTGGCTCTACAGCTTTATCTTCTGAAGTTCTTGCTCAAAACAAGATCTCGTCTCCAGTCACCAACACATCTCTAACTAAACAACTTGATTGGATGTCTACTCATTTTAATACTATTTGTTCTCATCAAAGAGGTTTGTATATACTTCATCCAATTTAATTTAAACAGAGTATATGTATTCCATGTTCAAATGTTTTTTTCTTATATTAATCTATTGCTTTCACATCCATCTTAAAGATTGCACCGAGAAGTTAAAGAATGCCTTGTTTTTGGTCGGTGAGATTGGAGGGAATGATTACAACTATGCTCTATTCCAAGGCAAAACTATTAAAGAAGTTGAAGATATGGTGCCCCCAAGTTGTTGAAACTATAAAGGAAGTTGTCACGGTATGTTATTATTCTTTTTTTTTTGCTTTCGGTGTGAAGTATATTGTTTCTTTCTTCCTACGTAAATTTATTGTTCTTCTTTTTTCAAAATTGGGTGTTTTGCAGAGAGTCATAAGTTATGGAGCTACTCGAGTTATCGTTCCAGGAAACTTTCCAATAGGTTGCCTACCAATCTATCTCACTGGATTTCAAACTAAGGATTCAACAGCTTATGATGAGTTTCACTGTTTGAAAGATTTGAACAATTTAGCAAACTATCACAATAAGCATCTTAAACATGCCATTAAATCGTTGAGAAAAGAAAACCGAAATGTGAAGATTATATATGGTGATTATTATAATGCACTCTTGTGGGTTCTACGACATGCTTCATTACTAGGTATGTTTCTTTATTGTGCTCTTTACACCTATATGTTAATTTATGTAGAAAATATTATATATCTAATAAATTGCTACCATCTTTAATAGGGTTCGACGAAACATCCTTGCAAAAGTCTTGTTGTGGGATCGGAGGTGATTATGATTTCAGCTTAATGCAAATATGTGGACTTCCTGGAGTACCAGTCTGTCCAGATTCGGATGAAAGAATCAGTTGGGATGGAATTCATTTGACACAAAAGACTTACAAATTCATGGCATATTGGCTCATTGACAACATCTTTCCGAAGCTTCGTTGCATAGTTTAAAGTAGTTTTGCTTTCCAATATATTTTTCTTGTTTTAATTTGTTTAGCGAGATAGACAAGTATTATTGTGTTTATTCGATTCGGCATAGTATACATATTCTTTCTCCATCTCTCTTCTCGATTTCAAATGTTTGTGAACTATCCCAAGTGAGTTTGTGATAAGATTTATCATTAGAAGCATTTTAGGAGCGTCTTAACAACATACACAGTACGTCAAAGGAAAAAAAATGAGAGACAATCACATAAGTTACAAAATTATAAAAGCCAAATATAGCAGATTTTGCTCATCAGTTTTTATGGGAGTTTCTGCCATTTTACTTTAGAGAAAATTTCGCTTCTTTTTAGGAGATTTTGAGCAATCGATCTATATATAATTAAATCGAACTTCATTTTTTATTTTAAAATCATGAAAACTAGATGGAAGATCATGAGTTTATAAAAATAGGAAACATGACAAAAAAATAATAAAAAAAAACTAAAAGAATGGATCATTAACAAAAGGGACCTTTACAAGATCTCGTACATTGGAACCCATGGTTATGGAACCGAATCCATCAGTATGGAACATTTTCTCTTCCAAGTGAAATCCCCTAGTATATGAAAGAGTGAAAAAGTGCTTTCGTTGTCGTGGAATAAGAAGCCTTCGTATTTTAATGCACATATTTAATTTATTCGGAGCACTATTATAGTTCCACTTTTTGGGGAATATGGGTCGCAGCATAACAAGAATATTTCTAGTGGAACATCTTTCACAATCCTTGCAAAGATAGTTCACTAATAGACCAAGGGATACGTAATTCGACTCATTCACATCTAGATTATACTTCTTTACAAGTCATGATGAGAGATTTTGGAGATACTATAGTTTTCTAGAAAAATAACGATAAGAGTTATGTAAATAAGAAATGACAAGAATTTTTATAATTTAAATCGAGTTTTCTATACACGATAATTTGATTACATTACAGAAGCTCATATGTCTTCCACAAAATGTACCTCTTCGCCAAACTAGCTAAAATAAGTTATTATTTTTACCTAATAAAAGCTGAATAAATGTTTTTTTGGACAATATTAATCTTGGCTTTTTTAACTATGTATATATGGGCAAAAAATAAAAAAATAATACATAAATAAATTCTAGCATCAATATTTGCTGGATTAAATAGTTAAATCTTTATTTAAAATATGCTTATTTCGAGGGAATTAAGTAATAATGGTTTTGAATCCATTAACACATGTAGGATTAGGATATGAAAAAATCTGACTAATGACAATAATTTGAAAATTTCCAATATAAAAAAGTTTTGTTAAATTATTTTTAAAAAGAAAGTTAAACACATAATATACAACACTTCACCTTTAATTATAATTAGTAATAGATTTTCGAAGCTTTCAACATTTTAATAGTTACACAACTTCATCTATCTCCTAAATCACTCATACACAGATGTTTCAGAGTTACTTTTGAAGGATGTGAATCCCAAAGCGAAAGCGGATCTTGGTTGCTGATTTTCGGGATACAAAACTGAAATTCAAAGAAGGAAAATACAGAGGAAACTCAATACCTTTGAACAACGTTTCTTCAACAAATTTCCGACGAACACCACCACCTAGCCTTCCTCGCTAACCTCTGGGTACGAGATCGTTCTTGTGGGAGAATTTCTTTGGAACGAGAGGGAGAGATTGAGAGAGCTCTTGAGAGAATTCGTGGGAGTCTTTTTTCTGTGTTTCTCATTTTGTTTTCTTCAACACTGGAAGAAGAAGTATGACGTGGGGTAACTCCCCAGGTCACAGAAACCTCTCATTCCCGTGCAATTTTGCAGGGAAGTTTAATAATAATAATAATATTATTATATTAATATAATTAATATTAATAATATATATATATACATTCATAAATAATTAATATATATATATAATAATTAAAATATAAAAATTATTTATTAATTAATATGATTAATTAATAAATAATTATTAATTAATCATATTAATTAATAAATAATTATTAATTATTAATCCAATTAATAATTAATTAACACTTAATTATTTATCATAAAATTAGAATCATATTCTATAACATTTCTCTCGTATAACCTAGTTCAAATGTCATCTTATACACATTATTTTTAACCTATAGTTTTAATATGAATCTTATTGATATTAATTTTATTTGAATCTCATTCAAATAATTTCTCTCATAATATATAGTTTTAATTTATAATTAACTATATATTATAATGTATCAATATACATATAATCCCTTAAGTAATTTGAACATTTCAAATTCTTCCAAAAACTTGATCCTCGTTTTACCTGTTATGAGCTAGCAAGGGGACCTAATGGACCTACAGATCAGAAGCATCAAACGATGCGAGATTAATCGGTCAAACTCATTGACCGTGTTAATCAAGATTCGTTAACTACGCGTCATTCCACTAAAGACTCGTAGTTGCACTCTTCTCACTGCAGAACGTTTTCGTGTCAACAGATATATGACCATAAATGACGAGTCAATCCTTCACGAGTGCTCGTAACTCAAGTTGGGTCAAATTACCGTTTTACCCCTGAGTTACATCTTACTCCTTAAACACCACTGCTCCTCTAATGAACAACCTGGTTATGGTCCAACCAATAACCGGAAGTTCCTCTCGGCCAATGAGAGGGTGGGGCCCCTTGTTCAAGTTCCGGAGTCAGCATTTAAAGGAACACTCATCTACTCCCCTAAAGTCGAGAAGGAGTGAATTTCATCTTGTGAAGTTATGTTCCCAGCTCCCCACTCGGTCTCGTCCCCAAAATGGTAGGAATGTTGAGTCGGCAACTCAGGCCGCTCTCACCCATACAAATCAAAGGACGAGCCCTCACAAACAGGAGTCCATAACTCACTCAGGATTGAGAATGAGTTACCTGGTCATCCTAAGAAATAACAATCTATTAATTAACGGTGTTACATCTAAAGATTGTCTATTTCGCAGTCCGGTCTTATACAAACTCATTGTACAGGATACCCCCACTCGCATGTCTCCACACGAATGACCTGGATCGAGTCGTCTGTAAGATTTACAAAGTGGGCCGTATCCATAGTGTTGCCAGGATAAGGTACCTAGCCTTATCCATATACTATAGACCCTTTAGGTTATTCACGAGACATTATCCATTCATATATCAGGGGTATATCAAATATATACCTCGTATATCAAATATATACCTAGTATATATACTGTCCCGATTACATTAAAATAACCTTGGATGTTTAGTTTATGGATTTGGACAATGCAATGCTATGTTTCAACAACAAATTTATTGAATAAAACTTTATTGAATATACATTTGTTTTTACATAATACAAACTACGAGTTTAGGGCAACACACCGAACAACTTTATGATTCAAAAATATAGTTTATTATCACTTTTGTTACTATTTTTGTTTTAAAGGGTTGTGTATGATTATAATTCTTTAACTTAATATTTAAAAAATTTCTTATTATTTAGTATAAATTGATAAATTCATCATTAATTTTTATTTTAGTGTATGATCAAATAAATTTTAAATATCATGTGCATCGTGTCACGATAATACCTTTTTTCGAGCGTGCGAACCATGTTCCAAAGCACAATCATGGTCAGCCTATGGGAAACTTTAGTCCAACATACTTTCTGCGCCCTTTGTGGCTCATTGGACCTTAGGAGAGGTTGTTTCTTCCTCGATCGAGCTTTGTTATATGCGGAACCTCTCTTGTCTCGACAATGCACGTCGATTATACCGGTATTTCAACTCTTTCGCGACTCTAGTTGGCTTGATCTACTCTAGGCCAAGACCTGCTATTCAACCTTGCCTTTACACTAGGCCAAGATCCCCATAACTCGATGTCGCCACTCAATTCCAACTACCTTGTTTCTCAGCCACTCGGTCCTCCGACCCCTACATTGAGCCGGGACCTTACTTGGATGAGTTCTGACTGAAACAGGATAAGAACTAACTTAAAACGCCAACTCGGTATTACCGAGAGATTCCTGCCGCGAGATTGTGTCAAAACTAGCTTATCGGGATCATCAGATGCCTCTAAGACCATTCATATCAAGAAATTAGTTAGTAACGAGCTAAACGGCCTTATCAAGTACTTTCGAGATGATTCATTTCGAGATCCGAGTGGGAAATAACTAAACTTGGCAACTGAGACGAGTCTTGCTGCTTACGGGACCAAAACTAGCTTGTTCGCACTTACCAAGATCCCACCGATAGTTTAGGATTCCACCCCAAGCATCAGGATGTCAATGTACTTCGCCGCTCATTTGTACACGTATACCGAGATCGACCCATCGGTTCGTACTTAAGGTTGGGTCCTTCAAGACATCTATCAATTTGGACACCATCGAGACACTCGTGCTTGTGTAATCTCACTTGAGCATACCATACAACACAACAACCCTATAGTGCAACCTCCGATCCATGGGATTAGATGCAATGTCGGTACCCTCATGTCACTCAACATTGTCCTTTAGATTCTCATTCACGAAAGAAGATGCCCAAGACTCTACTTTTGTGACGCTGACTCACATCATGATACACGCATGTGACATGGGGTAGCTCACTTAGGCCACAGGGCCCTGGTGGAGAGCTGACACCATGCGTCCCCCTATAATAGCATTTCAAAGCAATCTTGGTATGGCAGGCGTGTGCATGGAAAGTAGCGAGGAGTCATTCGGCAACGTAAAGCACACATCTGAACTCCGATCAACACGAAACTTAGCTTGATTGCATATCTCACCAATATGCGTCTAACTCTAAAGCCGCTTGTCCAAACTCTCGATGTAACCCCCATTCTCGGGATCGTAGCTCGTGGCCGGACTTGCCCCCACTAAGCTAATCATCAACATCAATGAAATCGTCTTTGCCTTGCATGATGCATATGCATTCTTCTAGCATTATTGTACACATCCTTGTGGTGTGTCGGGTGATGCTCCATTCTCCTTGTTCACATCACAACACTCCTTTCTCGCCCCTAACATGGCCTGATGAGGACACTTGACTATCGCCACCACTTGTCCACTATGTGGCCGTCTCACAAGCTACTCTCTACTAGTATGATTATGACAAATACCATGTGTTAGAGACTCGTTGATAAAAATGGTCATATAAATATTGTCATCTATATAGGGAGAGACACTATAAATTTAAAATGTTTTGTGTTTTCTTTTCTGCTAGATTCTTCATAAAATTTAATCTTTTTCCCCTGTCAAGATATCATTTTACATGGTTCGAACATTGTTTGTTTATTTTTAAATATAAATACTGTTTGTCTAATTTTAAATATGAACCTTATTTGTTTAATTATGAATTTCAATCTTCATCTTTTTGTGGCGAATCCAAACTTATTCATCAAGTGATATTGATGTGATGAAATTATTTACTCGTTGTTGAATGTTATGGAAATATGTATACTATGGGATTATCCGCATAAGTTATTTGATTGATGCTTAGTTTTAATACAAAAAAAGACATCAACTGTAGAAATAATCAACTTTACTTTTAAAACAAATAATTAAAAAAATTACAACATCAATATACATAGATACAAAGTTCGTTTATTATATTCTAATTCATCTTTGATGCTTGGATTGTTGGTCTAAATACGTATATAATCTGTTTGGGGTGAAAATCGTATTGCCACGTGAAAGACAATGTGAGATCCCCCTGGATTGATCAAAAAATCCAGGTCACCTCGAACCATTATGAGGTGTCACATTTAGCCAAAGATTCACTATGAAAACTACTCCATGGCGCCATCTACATCTAGGTCCAACCCACATAGGAAGACACGTCCGATCTACTCTCTGACATTAATTACCGCCTGTCAAACCCCCAACCTAGAAATAGAGGGCACCACTTCTACATACAGGTATCAAATTCTATCTCGAACTTAATATTGAGTACCAATCATTACTGACTTGTGCATCGAAGTGATTGCATTTCTTTTACTGGTCATTCCTCAGATAAGAAAGTCAGTTGTTCCATGTGTCCGAGCTTGACCAAGTCAGACACTGTTAAGTTTTACGCATAAACATAATTTGTCACATATAAATAAAAATAAATGGTAGATCTATATTTTCCTTGTTGGGTCGCTTCATTTGAAATTGAGTATAAATAATTTACAAGTTAGCAATCTAACAGTACATTAATTAATTAAATTATTAATTTAATATATCATTGTTGTGTGCATAAAATGATACTGCCTCGTGGAGGACGTACATGGTGGCCGATCTCGAAGGAAAGGTACTCTTACACTCGTGGAATGCAGAACATTTGAAGAGATATTACCCTTGAAATGTTAAAATGGTCTGAAAATGGATCGAACTTGTAAAATTTTAAAGGAATAATATCAGTATTAGATTATGCATTATTTAATTTCATATCTCTTAAGGGCGTGAGTTCGATGTGAAATTAAATGGGGCCAGACGCGAATTGAGACTTAGGAAGTTTGAACCTTTGGAACTTACAAGTCCGAGGTGGGGTGTAAACTAAGTCTAAAAAACAGTTAGATAGTCCCTTCCGATGGACTCTCAGCTCGTTCCCCTTCCTTCAGGAAGGATGATGTCAGCCGGAATGCTATATCTCATACGAAGGGGGCCGAGGTAGTTCTCAGGCATCTGGGAAGGGAATTCTAAATCTTGCCCCGAGGTTGAAGTATCACTATCGTCCCCATCATCCTCTAAGAACCTAAAATTATCTATCTCCACCTCTAACTCGGAGTCTAACCTACTGGCAAACTCCTCCACGGAGTCGGCCCTTCTAGGCGAAGGGTCCTGATTCCGAACTGCCCCACTATACGAGCTACTACTACATGAGATTGAGGAACTACAGGACGTCGACATGACTTTGAAAATAAAAAAAGAAACTTAGCAAAAGAGAAGGAACGAGACTGACCTAAAGATTCCGATCTCATGAGGTTGGATTCCAAGAATTCATATAGCGTAAAAGACGGAAACAGAACCTTGAGGTATTTATAGCAACCCGAAATTCAATCTCAGCCGCACACGTGTCCCAAATTGTACATCTCAGATCGGAAGAAGTCCGAGCGTCAGAGATAATCACGTGTGCGCCGGTTGTCGATTCCGTTTTCGAGGTTTCCCAACGATAACATTTATCGTATCGGCCTCGGAAGTCACCCTGCAAATCAGTTTCCCCAAGAACAATGAATCTCTCTACCAGGTCGAGATCGAATCCAAGAGATAATGGGCCAATGTTTGGGAAACGAATATCCTTTCACCACGTGGAGGACGGAGATTCGCAGCGAAGGGAAGAATTAGAGGAATAAGCTTACGGACCTCCATCTCGAATCCTTCCGAGATGGGACATTCACCACTCCCTATTAAGGAATTCATTCGACATTTCTAGGAATGTGTTCGAGGTCGACCTGCTCGAACCCGACACATCCGACCTCAAATCTGACCAAGGTAACCGTCTGTCGTAACCTAAACCTATAAATATAGGCCCTCATTTCACCATAAGGTATCGAATTTCTCCTCAAACTTAATATTGAGTCCGAGCTGCTTACGGACTTGAGCGTCGGAGATTTTGCCCTCTTGTGCAGCTCTTCCACTTCGCGTTTCGGGTCGGAGCACTGAGTGGGTTCGAGCTAGATTGATGTTGTGCAAATCGTTGCATAAACAACTTGTTTCTTACACTCCCAAACACTACGTTAATTCTTCAAGTTTCAATTTACTCATTTGAATCTACTCTTTCTTTTATATATAATTTATAAGCGCACACATCTTTTTATGCTATTGTTTCTTCGATGAACAAATATTTTTTACAGTAGATTAAAGAGGTGTTTAAAAAGCTATATTTAAAAGGCTAGGTGTCGACTAACAAAATTTGTTAGAAATTTATATTAAATGATGAACCATTAATTATAATTTAGAAGTAGTTTTAACTTTAATAGATTAAAATATAACACTTAGAAGTTTATAGGTTAAAAGAAAAGGATTTAGGAATCAAAATAGCCAAACTTAATAATATTTCATTGTTGGTAAAAGAGTTGTTGGTTATACAATACGTACTCGTGGGTTACGAAGGAAAATTTAAAGATCTATTCCGAATAATTTTCCAATCCATACCATTTTTCCTTGAATTGTCACATCGAGCAAATAGGGAATGGTTTTTCAAAATAATTGATTCTCTTAGTAGTGTAATTTGTATTCATGCCCCTATGGTAGGAAAATCCAATATGGAAAAATGTTATATTGTACTTTGATAATCATTTTCTCAATGTTCATAGGGTTGATAATTGACTGTCAAAATATACCTATACATTTAGTTGGGATAAATGTACTATGATTAAACTTCTTCGCAAAAATATCTAAAAAATTTGTTATCCCAAAAGATTGCATCGTCGCCAACGTCTCTCTGCCATGGAGCGAGCTAAGGGCGAGTCAACGACTTCCATCATCCGTGACCCGCACAACGGGAAAGGACCAACTGACCTAAACTCCAAGGACAAGAGGAGAAGATCGAGTGACCCCGCTAGCAAAGATGAGGCCAACCCCCCTCGTCGCCTTGGAGGAATTCACATTGGCGCTCCACCACACGGAGCTTGTCGAGGCGGGGAAAGTTTCACGGGGAGCATGGTGGAACTAACCGCCACCGCCCCAGTTCAGCATCCAAGGGCTTGGATCCCTGGGTCAAACTCAAGGATTCCATCGAAAGCCATGATATGAGTGGCGTGCTCAAGGTGCGTCACTCTAACCGAGAAGCCTTGCACCACAAGAAGAAAGCTCCACGTCACCTGAGGTACCGTGTGGAGCGGAGAACACAGAGCGAGGAGGTCAACGATCATTGGGGTCAGTCCTGGGTCGAGTCAAGCATCAAATCAAAGATGGACCAGCTCCGACAAATGATGCACAAGGAGATCATGGATCTAAAAAACAATTACAAACCTCTAGGCCAGGTTGACTTCTCAGAGCGGGAAGAGTCCCCCGTTTACTCAAGACATTCTGGACGAGCTAATCCCCCGCAAGTTAAAGGCCCCTACAATGAACCCGTACGATGGGTTGGGATACCGTATCTCGTACATAAAGATATTCGAGCCAAAGATGGAGTTCCTTACAGCAAGCGACGCCATCAAGTGTCAAGCCTTCTAGATCGCTCTAGATCGCTCTAGCAGCTGCGTAAAATGTTCATAAACCAGTTCTCAACGCGACAGTTGATTAAACTTCCAGCGTCCCACCTCGAGACGATAAAACAGCGAGACCGCGAGTCCTTGATCGATTATATCACGAGGTTTATGGACGAACATGTCAAAGTGGGGAACTGCACTGACGAGATGGCAATAATATACTTCACCACTGGATTCAATGATAGGAACCTGGTGATGAAGATCGGCAGGAAGACGCTGATCCAGAAGGAAACACATGAGGTCTGCACCTCATATTCAAAGGAACAAGCCTTGCCGATTCTGTTCGACGAGCAAGACACCGAAAGGCAGCACTTGCCTTATAACGACGCCCTCGTCATCACCCCGTTGATCGATCAAGTTATGGTCAAACGGGTCCTCATCGACGGAGGAGTTTCTACCAATGTCCTCTCTTGGTCAATGTACTCAGCCCTCGGATGGGAGCAAGCTCAGTTGAAGCTGAGCCCTACATCACGAGCGGGTTTTACCAGGGAGACCGTAACTGCCGAGGGATGTATCTCACTCCCGATCACTCTCGGTGAAAGAGATCACCAGGTCACTATAATCGCTGAATTTATGGTGATCGATAGGACCTCGGCCTACAACGCAATATTAGGCGAACACTACCCTTTAGCAACCTTGCTAATACTATAGGATAAAGGACCAGATGGTGGGATCCTTTCTTGGAGAAGAAAACAAAGTAGAATTCAAGCTTTAGGTTGTGAGCAAGAGATGTTTTACAGGGAATTGAAAAAAAAAAACCAACCCCAAAAACCGATACCTTATGTGTTTTAAGCAAGAGGGACAAGGGAGAGAGTGTCGGAGTAACCTCTCACTCTCCACCTCATTACTTCTCAGCAAAAATGTTGGGAAGTGGTGAGTTTTCTTAATTATGGTATAATTAACAAAACAAAATTATATATTTATTTAATTTTTTTTTAATTTAATAAATAAATTAAATAATTTATTAAATAAAAACTATTTTAATTTAATTAATTAATTAAATAAATGTAATTTAACTAAATCATATTTAATTAAACCAATAAATATTTGAATCATACTCAAATATACATTTCCCTCATAACATATAGTTTTTAATATGAATCTAATTCACATTAAAGTTTAACCTATAGTATTTAATATGAATCATATTCACATTAAACTTTAACCTATAATATTTGATATGAATTCAATTCATATTATTCTCTCACATAATATATAGTTTTATAATGTATCATCATAAATTATAATAAATTGTGTCATACACAATTAACTCAAATTCACTTTAATTAAATTTGAACAATTCAAATTCTTTCCAAGATTTAATGTTCTTAATTATCATTTATGAGCTAGCAATGAGACCTAATGGACATATAGATCAGAAGCTCCAACATTACAGGACTAATTAGTTAAACTCATTAACCACCTTAATCAACATACGTTAACTACAGGTTATTCCACTAAAAATTCGCAACTGAGCTCTTCTCACTATAGATTATTTCTAGGTCCACAAATATCGACCATTAATGGCAAGTCAATCCTTCACGAGTGCTCGTAACTCAAACTGGGTCAAATTACCGTTCTACCCCCAAGTTACATCTTACTCCGTAAATACCACTACTCCTCTAGTGAACAATTCGGTTATGGTCCGACCAATAACCAGAAGTCCCTCTAGGGCCAATGAGAGGGTGGGGCCCCTTGTTCAAGTCCTAGAGTCAGCATTTAAGAGAACACTCATCTACTCCCCTAAAGTCGGGGAGAAGTGAATTCCATCTAGTGAAGTTATGTTCTCAGCTCCCCACTCGATCTCGTCCCCAAAATGGTAGGATTGTTAAGTCGGCGACTCGGTCTACTCTCACCCATACATATCAAAGCACGAGCCCTCACGGGCAGGAGTCCATAACTCACTCAGGATTGAGAATGAGTTGCCTGGTCATCCTATGAAATAGCAATCTGTTAGTCAACGGTGTTACATCTAAAGATAGCTATTTCGCGGTTCGGTCTTATACAAACTCATTATATAGGATACCCCCACTCGCATGTCTCCACACGAACGACCTCGATCGAGTCGTCTATAATATTTACAAAGTGGGTCGTATCCATAATGTTGCCAAGATAAGGTACCCAACCTTATCCATATACTATAGACGCTTTATGTTATTCCCGAGACATTATCCACTTGTATATCAGGGGTACATGAAATATATACCCAGTATATTAGGTGTATATCAAATATATACGTAATATATATACTGTCCAGGTAACATGATAATAACCTTGGATGTTTAATTTATTGGATTTTAGACAATGCAATGCTATGAATTCAACAAAATGATTGAATAAAACTTCATTGAATATAAATTTGTTTTGACATAAATACAAACTACGAGTTTAGGGCAACACACCCAACAGAATTTGCTATGGGGAAATAGCTTGAATTTTTATGCTATTTGTGATGCCGCTTTATCTGATGAAGCTTGGAGAAAATGACGGAAAATGTTTGCATCTACTCCGGGGGCAGAAAACAGGGTTGAATAAGCTTTGGTAGCTCATAACAAAGGGAAGGTAAAGATGAGTTACAATGGGAAGCAATAGAAGAGATATAGCAGGGGCAGTGAGTGTTCCAGTGGGGAAGTGGAGTGTTTTTACTACCAGAAGAAGAGACACGTTAAATAACGCTTTCGCAGTAAGTTCACAGAAGATTTTGAGAAGGGGAACAATACTGCAAATGTTGTAATAGAAGAAGAACAAATTGAAGAATTTCTGGCTTCTGTTCAGAGGAATATATTTGTAGACCAGTGGGTAGTAGACACTGCAGCATTAGCGCATGTTGCTTCAGACAGATGTTGGTTCTCATCTCTTACTGTTGGTGATTATGACTCAGTGATGATGGGGAATGAGAGTATGGCCAAGGTGAAAGGAATTAGAGATGTTTGTTTGAAGACAAGTGAAGGGTCCGGGTTGGTGCTACGAGGTGTCCGGTATATTCCTATCTTTAGATTTCATTTTTTATCCACATGGAAGCTAGATGACGATGGCTACAATAGTGAGTTTAGTGGGGGTTGCTGGAAGCTCAAGAGGGAATCTAAGGTGGTGACAACAGGCCACAAGATATCTTCTATTTATATGTCTGAGGATGTAGAGCGTTGCTACAGATGGTTCCGGGCGATACTTGAAAGAATGAGCAGCATGGACAGTCAGGACAGATCAGAAGAATCTGCCATCGAACAAGTACAACAGATGGGAAGTAGAAGAAAGGGAAAGAGGAATAGCTTAGTGAGGTGTTCAGTAAACTGTCGGAATAATACCCTATATGTCAGACGGATGAGCGAGCTGATGAAGTCTCATAGGCGAGATAGTGCATTGAGAGAGAAGACTACAGTTGGTGCTTAAGCCAGGGGTGATATCTCCATAAAGGAAACAGACTTTGGTGGGAGAACCAACTCATCATAGGAATCTTCTTGCAGAGGTTGTTGGGTTCGCTCGAGAAAGGAGGCGATAGGGACTACTTAGATCAAGTGGGAGCACGTGGATGTGTCTCTAACGTTTGGGAAACAAGATCACGTAGGATTGCTCAGTCTTGAGGCAATCACAAACAGAGCTTGGGTAGAGCTCAGCAGTGTGGATCAGTTCGTTGATATAACAGTCATAACTCTACCTTGACAGAGGGTGTCAAGAAGTTGATGGGACACTGTTGATGCAGTAGGAGGTAGAGAATTGTCGCATTGTCTCCATGTGGGAGATTGCTGGGGTTGGTGGAGTCAAAACGACGTCGGATCGAGCTAGGCATGAGTCGGGATCAAGGCGGGATGCGTCGGGGTCGAAGCGGGACAATGTAGGCCACTTGGGCCGAGAAGACAACACCGCGGCGCTGTTCTAATCGGTGGCACAAGCGGACTCTTCCGTCTATAGCGCCAGGGTGTCGTGTACAGTGCCATGGCGCTGTGTCGACTTTATAAATACTATTATTTCGAGTTTTTTGGTTTTCGTGCCGAACGAGGGGTTTATAGCAGCCGTTTTCAGAGGGTTTTCGCAGCAAATCAGTGGTAGCGGCTTGAGAATTGATAGAAGCTTTGGGGTTGATCAAGATTGATATTATCGGGTAATTGTATATTGATTCTGTGAGTTTTTCATTTCTGTTCATAAGTATTAATTGTGTAAGATACATAGAAGTTAGGGGGATTTTGTTGAGACCTCTATGGGATATTTTGGGGAGGGTTATTGTATCTAATCCTTAAAAATATTAGTGAATTACCCACATCTGAGTAAGTATGGGATAGCCGTTCTGCTAGGCTTCCCCGCCATGTTGATGGGCGCCCCCCCACAAAAGCATAATTTATTTTTTAACTGCATAACAAGTTATGGATAATAAAACTAATTTATTTGCTTTCCAATTAATTTTACACACACACACACAGATATATATATATATATATATTTTGTAAACGAAACCATTTTAATCATAAAGTACGTGAGAAACATACGTACAAGAGGAAGGCTAGACAAATGCACTTTAACTAAGCGAAATGGTGGATAGACGATTTTGGTCTAGTACCTCTTATAACAGCCTGGGATTTTCAACATCCCAACAGGGACCATTACTAAAAGCCACCTAAAAAGTCTCACTTGTACTAGATAATTAAACCACTAAAAATACAAACTATGACAAATTCTCACCATGCTTCCACTGCGCTACTCTGATCAAGAACACTTACAAAAGCTTGCACTAAACAAACCAAACAACACTAAAGTTCTAACGAAACTCAAATTCTTCATAGTTAATAATTTAATAATAAACCAACCTTATAAAACTTCTCAATGAAATCTTCACTAAACATAAACCATCCACTACACAAATCTAACTTTCTCAATAGCAGCAAAGTATAAGCTAACTCAAGTTCAACTTGAACAAATGTATTATACTGATAAATATCCTCAATAGATTAGATCACCACAATTCAAGTAGCTAAACAAAATTAATGTTCTCAAAAGAATAATGAATTGTCAATCCTAAAACGTCCTTTAAATATGGAATTTAACAAACCAATTTATTAATCTAATAATAGACTAAAGCTGCAGATAAACAACTATAACTATCCTATTCAAATTGAAACTTAACAATGCAGCATTAAATGTTCTCTCTAGTCAAGTCTTCTCCTCCCCATCAACATTCCAAGAGTTAACTCGTTACCTGCAAAACTGGAGGGGGACAAATAGGGATGAGTACAACCACGATACCCAATAAGCAGTCCATACATGAAGGTCATACACACACAACATGCTTATCATAAAGAGGTTCAAAATACATGATTATCAATTCAGCATGCTTTACATAATAAGAAAATAATGACATATCTAAACATGCAACCTACATGCATGACCTCATCCTCGCATCTCGACTTACCAGCCCTCTTTCCTGTTTCTTCATGACATTCTCTTTTGAGTTGTACCGATCCGCATAGCCAAGGAATCGAGATTCTTTAAACTCACTAGTTCTCTTTACTTTGCCTCCCAAACTTACACGTTCGAGTCGTACCGACCCCTGACCATGCATAACCAAGGCATCAACACTCCTCTACAGCGCTTGGCGTTTGACCCTTGACCACGTATAGCCAAGGCCTCGAAATGTGCATCGATCCTTGGCATTTATCCTGAAGGCCTCGACTTCTACTAGGCATGTTGGTTCTTGATCGCCACCACGTCAAGACCCAACACTACTCATCAATACAACGATCATGTCGACCCCTAACCTTTGTACCCAGAGCCTCGACACTCATCTCTACCAAAGTTAGGGTATCGATCATCGACTTTTGTATCTGGAGCCTCGATACCCAACTAGTGATGTGCCAGCCCTCTGGCACTGTTACTCATCCACCCACTTAATTATATCACGAAACTCTCACCAGAGTCCTACATGCTACTAAGTCATGCCTCAGCGTGATCCCACAACTAAAACATGCATGGTTCACAAAAGAGGCACAACCAACAACTTAACCAAAATATAATCAACAGATACCCAACATACTTTAAACACAACTGATTCTCACAAATATTTAATATGCTTTCGAAACAACAAATTATAGTACCAGTATACAATTTTCATCATGCAACCCAAATAGAACATAACAACAAAACAAACATAGCCATCCAATATTACATGATTAAAATTTATTCACACAACCACGTATTTTTCCTAGGATATGTCACACAACCATTGTTTGAGTGTGGGTAAGTGTCGAATGGGCGTCGAAGGGGTTGGGTAACTCAAAACTAGCCCGAACAAGGATGGGTCAACACCGAACGCCTTCAAAACATTGCAGTAATGTGAATCGTCACTGGAACATCACTGGTCGCTCATGGGATGTCAAATCTAAACCAGAGACGTCGCTAGTTTGTTGGACACGCTGGTTCGTGTGCTGGGCTGCAGGTCTAACCTTCGAAGCTGTAGAACGTCACGTCGAGGAAATGCCAGAGAGGAGGTTGCATCATCGGAGAAACTCCAATCTCGTGCAACCGCAAATATGGTACGAGTCGCCACCGATCGAAATAACATGCCACTACTGTTAGGAGACACGCTGAAACTGTTGCATGAATCGAGCAAAGCTGAGAGGTTTTCGCGGACTGCTAACAGCCAAGGTGTTTCGAAGGAGGAGACGCTACCGAGATGCTGCTGTACGGGGTTTTCCTAGCTCGGGTTCCATTTGTTGCCGCTGTACGCTGTGCATCACCACTGTCGTCGTCGCTGCTTCGCCGGAGAACCAGAAGAAGGAGGGGGGGTTGACGGGTAGAGGAGAAAGAGAGGGTCATTTTCTTTACTTTTATGTTTATTTCATTTATTTTGTTTAATTCAATTTCTTTAATTTGCTTTCAACTAAAAAGACAACACTCCCAATTTTAAAGAAACCTCTTAATTTGTTTGAAAACGAAAAAACTCACCTCCCAACTTTAATGGAAAACCCATTGGTTAGACGAAACTAACATTGTATTTTCAATGGCCCAAAACCCAAAATAAGAAAATGTTAATAGCTTTAAAAGAGTAAAAATTCCTAATCATTTTTCCAAAAAGAAAACCTATTTTAAAGACGTTGGAAATTTTATTTTAGAGATTAACTAATTTTTAGAACCCCATGATAAAATGGAAAAGGAAAAAATAAAATTTCAAAAACATTGAATTAAGATTCAAATAAAATCTCTTTCCAATAAACTAAACATCCAAAGTTATTTTCATGTAACCGGGACAGTATATATACTGGGAATATATTTGATATACTCTCGATATACAATTTAAAGGACGAGCCTTCACGGGTAGGAGTTCATAACTCACTCAGGATTGAGAATCTGTTGTCTAGTCATCCTATGAAATAGCTGAAGGGATGTGAATCCCGGAGCGGAAACGGACTTTCGTTGCTGATTTTCGGGATACAAAATCGAATTTTACAGATGGAAAATACAGAGGAAATACAAACCTTTGAAGAACGTTTCTTCACTAAGTTTCCCTCGAACATCACCACGGGATCTTCCTCGCTATCCTGTGGGTACGAGATCGTTCTTGTGGGAGAAATTCTTTGGAACGAGAGGGAAAGTTTGATAGAGAGATTGCACGAGAGAGAAACTTGGGAGTTCTGTAACATCACTGTTTTCTGTAACCTTTCTTGGGTTTTGCAGAAAACACTAGTGACGTGGGGAGTTACCCCACGTCACATAACTCCCTCACTCCCCTGCAATATTGCAGGGGAGTTAATATTAATAATAATATTAATATATATATATATATATTTATAATATATAATAATAATTGAAATATATATATAATAATTAATATATATATATATATATATATATATAATAATTAATATATATATATATATAATTAATTAATCAAATTAATTAATATAATTAATTATTAATCCAATTAATAATTAATAAATATATATATACATAAATAATTAACACTTAATTATTTATAAAATTAGAATCATATTCTAAAACATTTCTCGCGTATAACCTATAGTATTAATGTACATCTTATGCACGTTATTTTTAACCTATAGTTTTAATATGAATCTTATTCATATTAATTTTATTTGAATCTCATTCAAATAATATCTCTCATAATATATAGTTTTAATTTACAATTAACTATATATTATAATGTATCAATATACATATAATCTCTTAAGTAATTTAAACAATTCAAATTCTTCCAAAAACTTGATCCTCGTTTTACCCGTTATGAGCTAGCAAGGGGACCTAATGGACCTACAGATCCGAAGCTCCAACGATGCAAGATTAATCGGTCAAACTAATTGATCGAGTTAATCTAGATTCGTTAACTACGGGTCATTCCACTAAAGACCCGCAGTTGCACTCTTCTCATTGCAGAATGTTTTCGTGTCCATGGATATACGACCATTAATGACGAGTCAATCTTCACGAGTGTTCGTAACTCAAGTTGGGTCAAATTACCGTTTTACCCCTGAGTTACATCTTACTCCTTAAACACCACTACTCCTCTAATGAACAACCCGGATATGGTCCAACCAATAACCGGAAGTCCTTCTCGGCCAATGAGAGGGTGGGGCCCCTTGTTCAAGTCCCGGAGTCAGCATTTAAGGGAACACTCATCTACTCCCCTAAAGTCGGGGAGGAGTGAATTTCATCTTGTGAAGTTATGTTCCCAGCTCCCCACTCGGTCTCGTCCCCAAAATGGTAGGAATGTTGAGTCGGCGACTCGGGCCACTGTCACCCATACAGATCAAAGGACGAGTCCTCACGGGTAGGAGTCCATAACTCACTCAGGATTGAGAATGAGTTGCCTGGTCATCCTAAGAAATGGCAATCTATTAGTTAACGGTGTTACATCTAAAGATTGCCTATTTCACGGTCTGATCTTATACAAACTCATTGCATAGGATACCCCCACTCGCATGTCTCCACACGAACGACTTGGACCGAGTCATCTGTAACCTTTACAGAGCGGGCCGTATCAATAGTGTTGCCAGGATAAGGTACCCAGCCTTATCCATATACTATAGACCCTTTAGGTTATTCACGGGACATTATCCATTCATATATCAGGGGTATATCAAATATATACCCCGTGTATCAACTATATACCCAATATATATACTGTCCCGATTACATCAAAAATAACCTTGGATGTTTAGTTTATTGGATTTTGGACAATGCAAAGCTATGATTCAACAACAAATTTATTGAATAAAACTTTATTAAATAGACATTTGTTTTTACAAAATACAAACTACGAGTTTAGGGCAACACACCCAACAATAGCAATCTGCTAGTCAACGACGTTACATTTAAAGATTGACTATTTCGAGGTCGGGTCTTATACAAACTCTATGTATAGGATACCCTTACTCGCATGTCTCCACACGAACGACCTGGATCAGGTCGTCTATAACATTTAGGATGTGGGTCGTATCCATTGTGTTGCTAAGATTAAGTACCCAACCTTATCAATATACTAGATTAGACCCTTTAGATTATTCCCAGGACATTATTCACTTGTATATCGAGGGTATATCAAATATATTCCCAGTATATATACTGTCACGGTTACATTATAATAACCTTGGATGTTTAGTTTACTGGATTTAGACAACGCAATGCTATGAATTCAACAACAAATTGATCGAATAAAACTTTGTTGAATATAAATTTGTTTTTACATAATTACAAACTACGTGTTTAGGACAACATAGTTTTAATATGAATATACATCTTATGCACATTATTTTTAACCTATAGTTTTAATATGAATCATATTCATATTAATTTATTTGAATCTCATTCAAATAATTTCTCTCATAATATATTGTTTCAATTAGAATTAACTATATATTATAATGTATCAATATACATATCATCTCTTGAGTAATTTGAACATTTCAAATTTTGCCAAAAACTTGATCCTTGTTTTACCCGTTAGGTGCTATCAAGGGGACCTCATAGACCTACAGATCAGAAGCTCCAACAATGCGTGATGAATCGGTTAAACTCATTGACCGAGTTAATCAAAATTCGTTAATTATGGGTCACTCCACTAAAGACCCGCAGCTGCACTCTTCTCACTGCAGAATATTTTCGTGTCTATGGATATACGACCATTAATGACAAGTCAATCTTTCACGAGTTCTCGTAACTCAAGTTGGGTCAAATTACCGTTTTACCCTTGAGTTACATCTTACTCCTTAAATACCACTGCTACTCCAATGAACAACCCGGTTATTGTCTGACCAGCAACTGGAAGTCCCTCTTAGCCAAGTGAGAGGGTGGGACCATTTGTTCAAGTCCTTGAGTCAGCATTTATGGGAACACTCATCTACTCCCTAAAGTCGGGGAGGAGTGAATTCCATCTTGTGAAGTTATGTTCCCAGCTCCCCCACTCAATCTCGTCCAAAAAATGGTAGGAATATTGAGTCGGCGACTCGGGCCACTCTCACCCATACAGATCAAAGGACGAGCGCTAACGGGCAGGAGTTCATAACTCATTCAGGATTGAGAATGAGTTGCCTGGTCATCCTAAGAAAAAGCAATCTGTTAGTTAACAGTGGTACATCTAAAAATTGGCTATTTAGCGGTCCAGTCTTATACAAACTCATTGTATAGGATACCCCCACTCACATGTCTCCACACGAACGACCTGGATCGAGTCGTCTGTAGCATTTACAGAGTGGGTCGTATCCACAGTGTTGTCAGGATAAGGTACTCAGCCTTATCCATATACTATAGACCCTTTAGGTTATTCACGAAACATTATCCACTTGTATATCAGGGGTATATCAAATATATACCGAGTATATCAGGGGATATCAAATATATACCTAGTATATCAAATATACACCCAATAGATATACTGTCTCGATTACATGATAATAACCTTGGATGTTTAGTTTATTGGATTTTGGACAATGCAATGCTATGAATTCAACAACAAATTGAATGAAAAACTTTATTGAATATACATTTGTTTTTACATAAATACAAACTACGAGTTTAGGGCAACATAACCAACAGTCATAAGCGTTTAATAAAGCTTTATACAACTTATTGAAGAAAGTAGTCTCCAAGTTGAAGCAAGATTAGCAAGAAAGGACTGGTGAAGCATTATGAGCGTACGGAACTATCTATCGCACCCCGACTGGCGCTACACCTTATTCTTTTGTTTACGGAGTAGAAGTTGTGATCCTTCTGGAAAGCGAGATTCCATTATTGGGAATGGTGGTGCAAGAGGGGCTAACAGTCGTGGTTAATGCTCAGCTACGTCTTCAAGAGTTGAAAGCGTTGGATGAAAGAAGGTTGGACGCTCAGCAAGCTTTAGAATGCTACCAAACACGAATGTCGAAAGCCTTCAGTAAAAAGGTACGACCTCGATCATTTCAGGTTGGTGAGCTCGTACTTGCAGTTCGAAGTTCGATTATTACAACTCGTCATACAGGGAACAAGTTCACTCCAAAATGGGACAGATCCTACGTTGTCAAAGAAGTCTACACAAACGGAGCATACAAGATCGTGGACAAAGAGGATTAAGAATTGGCCCAATAAATGGCAAATTCATGATGAAAAAAGGATCCTTGTCGCAAGAGCCTAAACTACACGGTACTCCTGGCCCATATGAGTTTTATGGTCTAGGTGCTTATCATGCTCAAGAATAGACTTTGGAAACCTAGCCCGAGCAGCTTTAAGTTTGGCTTCCAACTCTTCCACTTCTTGCAATATTTGTGCATGTTGTCGCTGAACCTTGTATCTCTCCTCAAGGGCATGCTGCTCTTCACGTAATATCTTCTCCAAATTAAGTTTGCACTCATCTAGTTAGCGATCCTTACTTGCTAAAGTCAACTGAGAAAAAAATGGAGGATTTTAGGTTGTTGTAAGTTCCGACCTTTCCAAAATAGTCACCTACAAAATCTTGGAGAGAAGCATGGTTAAATGTATTTATCCCCACGATAACATGAAAGATTATAAGTCCATCTGGTTTAAGAGATGAAGTCTTATCAATTGAAGTACGTATAATCTTCTTATGCAAGGTCTCCCACATAACTGAAGCAACTTGCCGTTGAACATCATAAATTACAACATCAACACATAAGTTGCAGACTTCACAGATATCAACATGGACCACCTTTTGGGCTTGTGCACGATCCTCAACAATTACAGGTGAAAGGTTAGAAGAAACAACAATCCTGTCAGTTCGTGCCTTGAAACCTCCAACACAAGTAGTAGCAAGATCAAGGACATCGGGACACGTCAAAGATAAAATACTACTTTCCCTCATATCATCATTAATAAGATCATCCAAAGGACTATAAGTTAAATCAAATAACAGGATTGTTAAGAAAAGTAGTAATAATCATAAAAGACAATACAAATACAAACAAGAAAGTAAAGGAGTTACTCTATGGGATTTATGAGTCTAAGCAGGAGACAATATACTTTGATGTTATTGATCTTTAAAAGGGAATATTTTCTCAATTTTTGTTATAGCGATTGCAGCCACTGAAGCAGCTATTGGCCTGAACCTGGCAAAGTTGACAATAGATTCAATAGCTGGGGATCTTGCTCACAATGGAACTCCTAACCAACAATCATACAACCGGGGATCCTCTCCCCACTTTGACTGTACAAGAATATGTGGAGCTCGGCATGTCTGGAAGCACACCAAAGGTGTAGTAGGAAAGGCGGGATATTCTGAAGGAATCGCAACACCATCGAAGAATTTGTCATCATAAACTGCCACTCGCTTCGATTTCTTTTATCTCTTCCAATGATGATCACTGTTGCTACTATGACTCTCCTTATTATCTTCACCAACAAACTGCTCAACATCTAAAAGATGAATTCTTTTCCCCCATTTCCATCACCAACTTTCTTTGGAAGTTCTTGTTTGGGAGGGGGAGGAGCGGCACTGATCTTCAACTTGTGTATAACTTTTTCAAGATAATCTCCATGTTTTACTAACGACCATTTTGTATAACGGGGAGTGACCTAGTTATGCGGTCTAGTGAACGTGCTAGGAGATGTACTTGAGATGATGTCCGAGTAAGAATACAAATTCGCCAATGATGCAACACACTATCCAAGCTGATTGGAGGAGCCTCTTCACTAAAATCTTTCGGTATATCTTGATAAAACCCAAACTGCCGACTGAACTTATAAGGACTATAAGCCTGAACGACTATCGAACTCGAGCTTCGTGATGATAAGAAGCATGACCGCAAGCTTGAGAAGAGTGATAAATTAAGAAATGAAAGTTGCTCGTTACCTTTCAAATCCTTATCCTTATTCCCAGATTGAAGAGTTGCATGCCATAGTATATATCTAACCCTATGAATCATATCACCAACATTGACATCGCTAAAGTACTTAGCTCCACCTTCGCCAAAATAATCAACCATCATGGGACCTCTGACTGGCACAGGAGTTTTGAAATGCGTGTTGAAATAATGAGTGAACCAACTATGAACTAATGTATGGGAAAGCAAGCACCTGAATTCCCAGCCGAAGGCGACACGTTATCAATCTGGCTGAGCCCACGATAAATATTGGCCAAACAGGAACAACTAGGCTAAACGAGATGTCTTCAGCCATATGACTAGTAGTTTTGAAAACTTCTGGGCAAAGAGATAAATTCTTACCACGAAAGACGAATTTGCATAACCAGCAGGAAAGAAAAGCTGCCAAATACGTTTTTTCTCTCTATAGACACCGTATTTGGCCCGGCTAAATTTTAATTATTCTTTATTTTTTTTATTTAAATATTTTTGTTTAAAAAAAATAAGATTACTTTATTATTGGTTATAATCTAAATTTTAAATTAAAAAAAATATTTGTTTCAAAGATTTTGATTTTTTAATACAATTACAAATTAAAAAAATAAAGATTTTATTTTAATAAAATGTTTTGATATTAACATTGTTTTTCCTTTGATTTTGTCTTGGTTAAGGTTGTATAGGTGACATCATTCCTTATGCTTTTCCTCCCCTCTTTTTCTCTGGGTTCGCTTCATTCACAGGGTCACCGTTTTTTTTAATAGTATCTAAGGGAAGGTTTTAGGCAGCACATAAGGTACAGTGTAGAGAAAAAGCAAAAAAAAAAAAATTAGATTTTTTTTCCTTCACCCATCCCTAGGTTTCTCCCTTTCTTCTTGTATTATTTCTCTCAATAAATTTAGTCACCATTCCACTCATTGTTTCTTCCTCCATCTCTACTTTTTTTTCCCTCTATTATATATATATCTATATATTATTTTAAATCATTCCTCTTCCTTCTCACTCTAAACTCACCCACACATTTTTCCATCTTCGGCAACAGCCCACTCGACAACACCCAATTTTTTTGAGTAGTATCCATAAGAATAGGTAAAGATTTGATAAAAGGTTTACCCTTTGGTGCCTCTATTTTTTTATGTATTATTTTTTTATCAATAAGAGAAAACGTTATGTGACTAAAATAAGCCAAGTTTTATTTTAAGAAAAAATGAGTCAGTTAATGAGTCGTGGGAGCGGTTTAAACGGCTTCTGCAAAAATGTCGTCACCATGGGATCCCAAGATGCATCTAGATCGAAACATACTATAATGGATTGGGCGACGCCACACATCTGGTCATCGATGCCTCAACAAATGGTGCATTGCTAACAGAACCTTATGCTGAAGTATTCAACATCTTGGAGAGGATATCATCGAACAATCACTCATGGTCTGGCCAAGATCCATTCGTAGGAAAGGAGGCAAGGGATTTAATGAATCAGAGTCTTTGATCGCCTTAAATTCAAAGATTGAGAATTTGACAGATTTGATTATGAGGAGTATGACGCAGCAAAACGCAGCTGGAGCATCTACTGGTAAGGCAAATGTTAGCCATATCCAAGGGATTTTTTACTCTTTTTGCTAAGGAGAGCATCATTACAACAACTACCCTGGCATCAAGAGTCAGTGTACTATTTGGGAAATGCTCAGAACAATGAAAACAACCTGTATTCCAATACGTACAACCCGGACTGGAGGAACGACCCGAGTTGGAATGGAAATCAGGCAGGAAACAATGCTGGTACATCTAATGCTCCAGCATATCAGGAAAAAGGAAGTTATCCCCCATGCTTCTCAAACTAAGGTCAGGTAATAATGCAAAGGTCATCTAAAGAATCATTCACATCTTAGGACAATCTAATGAAGAAGTATATGAAAAAGAATGATACAACGGTGCAAAGTTAGGCAGCATCACTAAGGAATCTAGAAATCCAGGTGGGTCAGTTGGCAACAGATCTAAAGAGTAGGCCTTATGAAGCACTGCCAAATGATACTAAGGTGACCAAGAGGTAGAGGAAGGAGCAATGTAATGTTCTGACATTGCGGAGTGGCAAGACATTGCCTACTGCCCACCCAAATGCTCCAGGAATCCACAAAGAATTAAATCAAGATGAAAGAAGTGGGCTACAAACAGAAGAATGCGAATCAGCCGGAACACCTCTAATCATGCCAGTAAAAAATAAGGCAACCCTCAGGTAGTTAGTGAACAGCAGCGAACAAATAGTGGAACTGCAAAGCAACACAAGCAAAGAGGTCAACTGAGTAAAAGCTAGGGTAGCCAAAGCAGAAGCATTAAATCTGTACATGACTGGAAAACGGAAGTAGACAGAGCATGAAAATGCTCCAGTCGAGTATCGACCCACACCACTATACCCAAAACAGCTGCAAAAGAAAGAGCATGGTGTGCAATTTAAGTTCTTGGATGTGCTGAAGCAGTTGCGTCAATATACCGCTTGTGGAAGCATTGGAGCAAATGCCAACTTGTGTGCGCTTCCTTAAGGACATTCTCATAAAGAAAAGAAAGCTAATAGAATATGAAACTGTGGCCATGACCAAGACCTGCAGCACTATCCTCATAACCAAAATTCCAGAAAAGATGAAGGATCCTAGTAGATTTACCATACCTGTTTCCATTGGAGGACAGAAGATATGGCATGCGCTGTGCAATTTACGAGCGAGTATCAACCTCATGCCCTTGTCCGTATACAGGAAGTTGGGGATGGGAGAAGCGCAATCGAAAATAGTCACATTGCAGTTAGCGGATAGATCAATCTTATATCCTGAAGGAACAATCGAGACTGTTTTAGTGCAAATAGATAAATTTATTTTCTCTGCTGACTTTATTATTTTGGATTATGATACAAATAAAGATGTCTGTGTCATCTTTGGGAGGCCATTCCTTGCAAATGGAAGAGCACTTGTGGATGTTCAAAAAGGCGAGGTGACAATGCGCATTCAAGATCAGGAAGTGAAGTTCTCAGTCTATGATTCCATGAAGTTTCCTGCTGAATTAGAAGAATGCTCAGTGTTGAAGATTTTAGATGAAGCTTTAATGGCCGAATTGAGTGCAAAAGCAATGTTGGAGCATTGTGTAAGCAGGGATGCTAGAGCTCAAGATGATTTAGTGATAGAAATACAGAAGTGACGGCCAAGGAAGATGCTGCTGCTGAGAAAGAGTCCCCAGCACCTGGAGAAGAGTATGAAAATGTTGAACCGTCAAATGCCTCAAGACAGCATGTAGAAGCCAGTGAGGCCCTACCAAGTGGGGAAAAGGTAGATGCTCCAATATCTTGTGCCTTTAGTCAAGAACAGAGCCCTACAGCCTCGGTGGATAAAATGCACATCACTGTAGAGGAAAAAGTCACCACTTCTAAGAAAAACAAAAAGGTAAAAAAGAGAATTTTCATTCCCCCAACTGAGGGGAAGAGGTATGCTACAGCTATTTCGTAGGAGAATGCCCTAGTGTCCAAGAAAGGGAAGAAGATGATACATCCAGAGAGGAAGATCAGCCCACGAGAAACTCGTTGGATGAGAAAGAAGGCAAACGACATTGACATGCTTGACCCGCGAAAGGGAAGTTCCCTTCCTTTTTTGCCTTAACAACTGAAGCCCTCAATGTTTTTTACTTTTTAGCTTAGATTTAAAATTCTGCGTTTAATTTATATTATTATTTTTATGTCGAGTAGTTTCTGTTTTATTTTTCAGTCAATATGTGAACCCCCTTTTTTGTTGAAATTAATGATAAAAAGAAAGTTGTTAGCAATCCTGTCTTCACAACATCTGCCCTTTGCTCGGCCTCATACGTATAGTCTCAATGCTAGAGCCTACTAGTGCGTAGTTTTCCCTATTTATGCTGGAGCATTTTAATGAGTGTTAACCTTCTTTTGTTCACCCTCTAGTTCATGTTTGCCTGCCCATGTCGTAGCATCCCTCTCGTAGTACTGGCCCCAGGTAGCGCTTACCCTAGAGAGCAATTTCAATGGCTATCTATCCAAAGCCAACCCTTATTTTTGTATAGCTAGCATGGACCTCTTCCTTTAAGATCCCCCCAGTTGTTATCAATCGCCCTTTACTCCTGTACGTATACACTTAGCGACCATTCCTCTCAGTCTCATATTAGTCGCGCCTTAAGTTTGAGGGTGTGTTAGAGCATTACATTGTAGATGTCCTTAGCTGCGTTGAGGACAATGCAACCTTTTAAGTTTGGGGGAGTGAACTTTCATTTATTATACCTTTATTAGTATTTGTATACATCCATGGATCTTTCTAATCATGTAATTCAGCAAAAACAAAAAATCATCATCAATAAAGGATGGGCTAGTAGTGTCATGGTCATGCTTGTCCAGTGCATGTTGCCCATGGCCGCATGCCCATGATAGCCTCTTCCCTCCTATTTTTATGCCATGTATTTACTTTTGCATGTTATTTACTTTTCATTGTACTTTTGGTGGCGAGTGACTCCTTGCGACTTTGCATGTTCATGCCTGCCGAAGGCAAAATGCTTTATAATCTACCTTAGGGGGGTACACCTAGTCTCCCTCTTACCTTGTGTTGTATCTTGTCTTGCCGCTAATCTATTCTCTTGAATTCAAGCATACAACAAGCTTTCCAAAATGTCTTCAAACGCTTTCCAAACCTTTTTTCTCTAAACCCATTTTCCAAAACTGTTTTCTCGAGAACGGGGGTGGAGGTTGCGACATATAACCGCGGTGCTGCCGGCTATCTGATTTTCGTTGGCTGACTTGTTCGTGGGCAAGAACAAGTGCCGCACAATCGCTTTGTGAGTCCTTTGAAAAGTGCGATTGTGACAGTTGGTATCAGAGCCTAGTTGGCTTCTTGGATCGAGATCATTAATCATGTCGGCAGTGAAACAGTTGAACAAGACACATGTCGAACGACTCGTGGAAATTGAAAAACAATTGTTGTTCTTGAGAGAAGTCCCTGTTCATGTTCGATTCCTAGAAAATCGGCTAGAAAAGTTGGCTAGTAAGACCGATGGAATCGATGCGGCAAACGCTCGACTTGATGTTTTGCCAGTGAAAGAGTTGTTGGTTAGGGTTGAGACCCTAGAAAGTAAAGGTGCGAAAACGGCTAGTTTCGTGCAAGGGGACAGCTCGACGAACTCTGTTGCTCATGTAGAGGAGCCTGCCGAAGAGTTAGACAGCTCCCAGAAAGTGATCATGCAAATGGTCAGTGATCTTTCCGACGACTTTCGAGCTGCTATAGAAGCCTTGCGGGCAGAAGTTGCCGAGATAAACACAAAGGTGAACCTCACCATGAGAGTGGTGGGAAACCAGGCCCAGCAGGGGGCAATGTCCAGTTTAACAAGGTGAAGATTCAGGATCCTAAGCCCTTGGGCGGGGCTCGCGATGCCAAGGCCCTCGAGAACTTCATCTTTGATGTCGAACAGTACTTTCGAGCTACAAGTACCACGACAGAGGAAGCCATGATAACTTTGGCAACCATGCATCTAGCTAAAGATGCAAAGCTTTGGTGGAGGTCCAAGTATATGGACATCCAAGAGGGACGATGCACTATAAACATATGGGACAAGTTGAAGAAAGCTCTCAGGGCGCAGTTCTTTCCGGAAAATGTTGAAATCCTAACGAGACGTAAACTGCAAGAGTTGCGACACACTGGGTATATTAGAGACTACGTAAAACAGTTTGCTGGACTGATGTTGGACATACGAGACATGTCGGAGAAAGACAAAGTCTTCTACTTCATGGAAGGCTTGAAACAATGGGCCAAGTCCAAGTTGTACGACCAAGGGGTTCAAGACCTCGGCTCTACCTATGCCGCGGCTGAACGCCTGTTTGATCTTGGCAACGAGTAGTCTCAGGATTACAGAAGGAACCAACCCTCATCGAGTAGTGGGAACAAAACCACCAGAACATGCTCACCCAAAAGTGGGGGAGGAGACAGTAATTGAGGATCAGATCGCAGACCTTATCGGAAGGGTGGAACAAACTGGCGCGGGCCAAACCAACAGAACAACTTCAATCGAGGGCCCCTCGTTTGCTTTATGTGTAAAGAGGTTCATCGCGTAAGCGACTGCCCTCACCGAGCTGCCCTGAAGGCAGTCCAAGCTACCATAGCCAATGGCCCTGAGGTCGAGACGGAAACTGCTGAGATAGATGTACCCACCGAAGAGCCTATTGATAACCCCCGCACGGGGGCACTGAAATTCCTGTCAGCTCTCCAGAAGAAGGTGGAAGAAGCACAAGAACCATTTGAGAGAGGGCTCATGTATGTGGACATGCTGGTTCACGATAAGGCCACAAGGAGTACTATGGTGGATTCTGGAGCCACACACAACTTCATGACTGAAACCGAAGCCCGCCTTCTGAATCTACAATGGGATAAAGATCCAGGAAAGATGAAAGCAGTTAACTTCGCAGTTCTCCCCATCGTAGGGATAGCAAAAAAGGTCCAAATGAAGATCGGGATAGGGAATGGCAAGGTGGACTTTGTAATTGTCAGAATGGATGACTTCGACGTCGTGCTCGGAATGGAATTCCTTCTAGAGCACAAAGTTATCCCCATGCCTCTAGCGAAGTGTTTAGTTATTACTGGATCCGATCTCACCGTTGTTCCGACGTGTATAAAACAACCAAGTAGGGATAAGATGATATCAGCTCTACAGCTAAAAAGGGGCCTTGCTCATGACGAATCAACATTTATGGCCATCCCAGTGATGGAAGAAGAGAGTAATAAAGAAGTAATTCCCAGTGAGATCCAACAAGTCCTAGCTGTCTATGCCGACGTCATGCCCGACAATCTGCCCAAGTTCCTACCGCCTCGTAGGGGAATCGACCACGAAATCGAGCTGGTCCCAGGGACGAAACCGCCCGCTAAGAATGCTTACCGCATGGCCCCTCTGAATTACCCAAACTCAGGAAGCGACTGGATGAATTGTTGAATGCAGGATTCATCCGCCCAGCAAAGGCTCCATATGGAGCCCGAGTCCTCTTCCAAAAGAAGAAGGATGGCAGTCTCCGCCTTTGTATTGACTATCGCGCCTTGAACAAGCTCACAGTACGCAATAACTACCCTCTGCCCATCATCACCGATTTATTCGATCGCCTCCACGGGGCCAAGTACTTTTCCAAGCTGGACTTGAGGTCGGGATACTACCAAGTTGTAACGCCCCGCGTTACTCAGGTTAGCTTGCCCCGAGTTCCGGGAAATATTATAACAAAATGGATTTTATTTATTGATTTATTGATTTATTTCATTTTTATTTTATTTGATTCGTCAATGATCTTTATTTAATTTAAGTGTGACATCTCGGTTAGTGTGTATTGTTACAAATTTAGTGGTGCGTTAGTAGCGTGTAGTTATTTATTAAGTTATGGTTTAGTACGGAATCCGCTATGTGACACTTGTTCTAGGCCGTTGGACCAACTACGAAATTATATTATTGGTTTTGTTAACAAGGAGTGATTGGGTAAATGGGCCTTAAACGAAAGAAACTAGCCCAAGTGAGTTGTATGTTTCAAAACAAAAGAAAAAGGGGAATTAAAAGAAAACAACCCTAGCCCATCTTGTTCTCCTTCCTCTTCTTCTTCCTCCCTTCCCTTTCTTGTTGAAGCCGCCAGCCCCCCCCCCCCATCCGGATTTCTTTCTCCGACGAAGCAGCACCGACGACAGCCCCCTCCGGCGGACAGCAGCAGGCGGCGCGACAGGCAGCAGCGGGTGCGACTCCGAGCATCAGCGACGTGCGGCGTCGGCAGCAGCAGGCGCGAGGTGTCGGGCAGCAGCGGATGGCGGTGGTGCACGTGGGTGCTGGTTTCGTGGTGTCATCTCTCCAATCCGACAAGCCCCAACGACCTCGAACAGCTTAGATCCGTGAAGTGCGGCAAGTTTCTTTGACCCACCTTTGTTCGAAGTTAATTTTGGGATACCCACTCATAAGCGAAGTTGTTTTGTAGTAACAGACATCAAAACGAAGACGTTGGAAGTCGTTTCGGCGCATTCCTCTGTTGTAAAAACGTGGACAGCCGCTTTTTGTGGTGTTCGGCGATTTCCCTCATTCGCTCGAAGCCCGATTTACGCTACCCACATCTTTGCAAGCTAGATCTAAGTTACCCACACCTACACGAAGTCGTTTTTGTGGTAATGAGCCCTTTGAACTCCCTTAGAGTTGATTTCGGAGGCTGAAATGTACATATAACTTGCTGTTTTTTTTCTAGTTTTATGCTTAGGTGTGAGATCGACGCAAGATTTAGGGACGTGGTTGTGTAAGTAGCACCAGGGGGCGAGTGCGTGCGTTATTTAGCGTTAACAGAATGGTTTTGATGCTGTTTTTCTTGTTAAAATAATTTAATTGAGCATGTAGGGATTGTTAGTTTTGATTGTTGCCGTCTTTCTATTATTGAACACTTTTGAGGAAACATGCTTCCTGTTCTTATTGTTGTAGGTGACTAGTAGGTTCTGAATGGTTGTAGTTAGAAGTAACTGGCTCATGACGTTTTGCAAATGTGATGTAAATGAAATGCTCGCGTTGTTAAACTGATAATTTAGTGTATATTGTTCTGGTTGTGAGTTGTGGATGTATTTTGTTTATTACGAGGAAAAGCATGCTTGTAAACGGTGTAGTGATTTAGAATGTGGGAAATTTACCTGTAGGTGGTCATGGGAGGGTTAGTGAAGTGGTGAAGGGTGAAGGGTAAAGGGACGGGTTGATAGTCCGTTAACTATGGGTTCTGACCTGAAAATGCATATAAACCGCTTGGAGGTTCAAAGCCTTGAGTAGTGGCCTTGGGAATAAATGACAAGGCCGAACGTAAAATTTCTATAAACGAGTATTGGGGTCTTGGGGATAAATGTCGAGGACCAATACGCTGGGAAGTCATCGGTACCTTGGGGATAAACGGCAAGGACCGGTGCACAGTTCAGGCCTTGGGAATAAATGGCAAGGCCGAACGTCAAGTTTCTGTAGAGGAGTATTGAGGCCTTGGGGATAAATGTCAAGGGTCAATGCGACTCGAGGAGTTAGGCTTGAGGGATTACAGTAGAGTGGTGCTTGCGAAGTAGTGGTGCTAGGCCTTGGGAATAAATGGCAAGGTCGAACATCAAGTACTGTAAAAGGAGAGGGTGCGGTAACTTGGGAATAAATGTCAAGAGCCGTCATGCCTCGAGAAGTTAAGCGGGGAGTAACACCGGGAGGTGTAGAGGAAGGTTTAGTACTATGAGACAAGGGCTAGTGAATCATGGGTTGTAGTCTTTGTAGTTCCGACGCATGGTTGTTGTATTTAAATGTCAAGTTATTGTTCGCTATCTCTCGCTGCCTATTTAATTGCTTTGCTATCGTTTTATTCTATATGCCGTGACTGTGAGCATGATTTTGTGCTAGTTAGGAAGTGCTACTTACGGAGTACCTTACGTACTCACCCCCCTTTTTACCCTTATATGTTTTCAGATGTGAACAGGGTCGACCACGGTGATGACGTGGAGAGGGCTTGACCGAGGAGGGATCACTACCCTAGTTAGTGAGGATAGAGGGAAGGGTCGTTGGGTACGAGTAGCATTGAGATTTATGCTATTGCTAGGTGTGGACCGAGGAGGAATTTTGTATTCATTAGAACTACTTTATTTGTTATGGATGTTGCTGGTAAACGCGTCACTGTTGTCGTTGGAGTTTAGGTGTACGGTTGTTTTATTTATTTAAGAATTTTTGCCACTGAGGCGGATATGAGATGTTGTTGTTTTTAAATTGCCCACGGAGGGCAAAGTCCTGACAGTTTATGACATTTATATTTCTGATAGAACGTATGGGAGTCGAAGCTTTATTTCATTTAAACTATTTTCCCAGGGAGTTGCTTATCTCGTGTTTAGAGCTAAGGTTAGCCAGGTGAATTATTTACCGTTGCCTAGGATGTTATATAAAATCCTGGGGCGTTACAACCAAGTGCGCATTGCAGTGGGAGACGACCCCAAGACGACCTGTGTCATGGGATATGGGGCTTTCGAATTCCTTGTTATGCACTTTCGCCTTACCAACGCCCCAGGGATGTTTTGCACCTTGATGAATCAGGTGTTCCACGAATATCTTGACAAATTTGTGGTAGTCTACCTCGAGGACATAGTAATCTACAACTCTTCTATGGCGGAACATCAGACCCACTTGCAGTTGGTTTTTGAGAAGCTAAGATAGAATGAATTATATGTGAGGAGAGAGAAGTGTGCGTTCGCTAAAAAAACGCATCAACTTCCTGGGCCACGTGATCGAGTGCGGTCGAATAGGCATGGAAGATGGAAAAGTCAAGGCTATATAAGATTGGAAAGTTCCAAGTTCCATCGCCGAACTGCGGTCTTTTCTCGGGCTAGCAAACTATTATCGAAGATTTGTAGAAGGATTTTCGAAGAAGGCAGGAACATTAACTGAACTCCTGAAAAAGAATAATACTTGGAGTTGGACTCCGGAGTGTCAAGCGGCTTTCGATCAACTCAAGAAAGCCATGATGGAAGGACCAGTGCTTGGTATCGCAGATGTCACCAAGCCGTTCGAGGTAGAAACTGATGCCTCAGACTTCACCCTAGGCGGTGTTCTCTTGCAAGATGGACATCCAGTGGCGTACGAAAGCCGAAAGTTGAACGACGCAGAAAAGAGGTATATGGCCTCTGAAAAAGAGATGTTGGCAGTGGTCCACTGCTTAAGGGCCTGGAGACAATATCTCTTAGGCTCCAAGTTCGTTGTCAAAACCGACAACAGCTCGATATGTCATTTCCTCAATCAGCCGAAGTTGTCCTCGAAACAAGCCCGATGGCAAGAGTACCTCGCCGAATTCGACTTCCAATTCGAACATCGGCCTGGTCGGTCAAACCAAGCTTCAGACGCCCTTAGTCGAAAGAGCGAACATGCGGCCCTGTGCATGTTAGCTCATCTGAAAGCAAGTAAGTTGACGGGGTCTGTTCGTGAAGCCATCAAGGCACACCTGAAAGACGATCCAGTAGTGCAAACAATCATTCAGCTAGTAAAAGACGGGAAGACCCGCCAGTTTTGGGTCGAAGACGACCTCCTTTTTACCAAGGGCAGTCGTCTCTATGTTCCGCGAGTACGAAACCTGAGGAAACTCTTGATGGGAGAATGCCATGACACCATGTGGGCTGACCACGCTGGGTGGCAGAGAACATATGCCCTACTGAAGAAAGGGTACTACTGGTCAAACCTGCGAGACGAGTTATGCAATACACCAAGACGTGTCTCATCTGCCAACAAGACAAAGTCGAAAGAACTAAAATCGCAGGCTTACTGGAGCCCCTTCCAGTGCCATCATAGCCTCGGGAGAGCGTATCCCTAGACTTCATCACCCATCTGCCCAAGGTTGGAGAATCCGAAGCTATCCTTGTTATTGTCGACAGATTCTCTAAATACGCAACCTTTGTCCCAACTCCATGAGCTAAACTCTATTTCAGGGGAGATTCATATCTTGTAACTGATATGAAACTGAACCTCTAGCTCTTACATTCATTTTTTAATGGAGATGTTTATTTTTCTTATATCTTATTAAACATTGTTGGCCGCTTTGTTCTGTTTGCTAGCTTCTGTATTGACTCAAGAGGGCTTACGGTTTGCCCAGTTGCTTTATTTGTCATAGTTTTTCTATAATATTTTGTGGATGCTCAAGCATGGGATCATCTAATCATGCCTAGAACTTGTTTTTATTGCTTGGAAACTTAGCAACGGGAGTTGTAGGTATCCTTGTTTTGGTGTCTCGGGAGGGAACCAAGTCGAGTTGGTCATTCATGAATGTTTGTAAGTTATAGGGTAAGTTGAGAAGTCTCTGAATGCATGTTGAATCTCCCCCACTTTTCCATATTTGTTAACACTCCATTTCCGTATTATGTGTTGTTTCTTCTTCCTATTATCAGCTCTACGAAGTGTGTCTGCTACTGAGATTTGTTTACTGGTTGATTTATTATATTTGTTTATGTACGACACATACCTATATTTCTTTGTTTTTTCGCTTATGGTATATGCAAACATCGTTTAAAATACTATCCAAAGTCTTTGTGGACTCGACCTTGTTTCGTACTACAATCGGCAATTTTGTATATACTTGCACGTGTTGTCAACACGGTTGTTGCGACACAACAACACTCACGAACCTTGGAAATCTATTTCCTTTAAAAAAATTCATCCTTTCTGGTAACCAGAAAACCTTGTATTTACAAATAAATAAATAAAATGTTGCAACAACTCCACGACGCCATTAGTAGGGATCTTACGCTAAACTTAAAATGTGAGTTAAAAACTTTGGAGTGCCACAACGTTGTCTCCGCATGTTTTTCCTACTGATTTCTACTGCAGGTGTCATGATGCCATTTCGGTTGCCTCAAGGTTACTATATTGGATATTAGCCCGGGCTTTGATTTTCTCTTTTCAGCAAACTATATTCCATGTCGTCTCCATAAGTAATTGTGGGTAAAATATGTCTGGTGTGCATCAATGTGTCATAAATAATATGAGAACTAACAAATAATTTATGGACGGTTGCAAATATGGCAAAAACTTTTAGTAAAATTAGCAAAACAGCAACCACATTTAGTTTTTATAAATATAGCACTTTTAAGACAAAAAAAAAATGGAGGTCCAATTTTAAATGACAACTTTATCCAAATAATATATATCTTTAATTATCTGTAATATATTTGATATGTATGTGATATACATTTGATATACATTTGATATACTACTAATATGGTGTCAGATATACTAGTAATATTTATGTGATATACATTTGATATACTACTTATATGAGTGTCAGATATACGCTCAAATTATGTCGTTGTTACGATCATAGGTGTAAAAAGAAGTCAGCACAACATCCGACAAGTATTCACATTGTAGTGTATCCTCGTTCCGAGCGACCGTGACTTCTAACCATTCCCAATAATAGGGGATATAAGAGAATGCTCCATGAAACTTTAACGTGAGACCCCAACGAGCTGAGCCTTTGATAATTCAAAGACTTAGTGTGGACTCATGATTTGAACTTGGTTCCGCATTATGTAGGGGAGAGTATAAAAACAATGCCACCAAAGAAGAATCCCTAGTCAATGATTTCTTTCTAGACCATCTAGATAAATGGCCAAAATTATCGAAAGGAGGCCAACCCTTCGGATTATTTATTGGCTCGTCAACTTGAAGGATAACTCCATTTTTGAACGACTAACTCTTGTCCACTAAAATGACTAAACACCTTCTCTTGGGATCAGGGTGTTCTACAGAATATAACATCATGAAACAAAATATCGTGCAAAAAAAATGGTGTTTAGGAGGGAACATTATGATAATAAAACTTTCAAAAGGTAGACAGGGAGGGGACCATCGCTGACCTAGGAATACCTAAACTAGCCGAAGAAGCATTAACCTACTTAGCAATGAAATTACCGCAAAAGAGCTGACCATGCTGACTTAGGAACACCTCAACCAGCGGAGGAGGCATTAACCTACTCAGCCATGAAATCACCGGAAAGGAGGTGACAATGCTAACCTAGGAACACCTCAACCAGCAGAGGAAGCATTAACCTACTCATCAAGGAAATCACCGCAAAAGAGGTGACCATGCTGACCTAGGAACACCTTAACCAGCAGAGGAGGCATTAACCTACTCAGCAATGAAATCACCGCAAAGGAGGTGACCACGCTGACCGAGGAACACCTCAACCAGTGGATGAGGCATTAACCTACTCAGCAAGGAAATCACCGTAAAAGGGTAACCACAATCACGAGCCTTGAAAATCTATTTCCTTTAAAAAAAATTCATGGTCTACGTTCACCAGAAAACCCTATTATTACAAAAATAAATAAATAAAATGCTGCAACAACTCCACGACACCATTAGTAGTGAGCTTGCACTAAACTAAAAACGTGAGTTAAAAACTTTGGAGTGCCACGACGCTGTCTCCGCATGTTTTTTCTACTGATTTTAACTGCAGGGGTCATAATGCCATTTCGGTTGCCTCAAGGCTACTCAATTGGATATTAGCCCCGGCTTTTACTTTCTCTCAATTTCAGCAAATTACATTCCATGTCGTATCCATGCGGGTAAAATATGTCTAGTGTGAATCAATGTGTCCAAATAGTAAGAAAACTACCAAATAATTTAGGGACATTTGCAAATATGGCAAAAACTTTTAGTAAAATTAGCAAAATAGCAACCAAACATAGTCTTCTTAAATATAGGACTTTCAAAACCAAAAAGAAAAAAAACGGACGTCCAATTTTAAATGACAACTTTTCCAAATGATATATATCTATAATATATCTGTTATATATTTGACTACTGGTATGCATCTGATAATATACATTTGATATACTATTAATATGAGTGTTGGATATACTAGTAATATTTATGTGATATATATATGATATACTACTTATATGAGTGTCAGATATACGCTCGAATTATGTCGTTATTACGATCATAGAGATGTACAAATAAGCCAGCACAGCATCCGACAAGTATGCACATTGTAGTGTATCCTCGTTCCGGGCGACCGTGACTTCTAACCATTCCCAATAATACGGGATATAAAAAAATTCTCTATGAAGCTTAGGAGGGAACGTTATGATAACAAAACTTTCAAAAGGTAGACGGGAAATGACCACCGCTGACCTAGGAATACCTCAACCTGCGGAAAAGGCATACTCATTAATGAAATCACCGCAAAGGAGGTGACCATGCTGACCCAGGAACACCTCAACCATTGAAAGAGGCATTAACGTACTCAGCAAGGAAATCACTCTAAAAGAGGTGACCACAATCGCGAGACTTGAAATCTATTTCCTTTAAAGAAATTCATCGTCTTTGGTAACCGGAAAACCCTATTATTACAACAATAAAAAATAAATAAAATGTTGCAAATTACATTCCATGTCGTATCCATAATTAATTGCGGGTAAAATATGTCTAGTGTGCATCAATGTGTCATAAATAGTATGAAAACTAACAAATAATTTAGTGACAGTTGCAAATATTGCAAAAACTTTTAGTAAAATTAGCAAAACAGCAACCACATTTAGTTTTTTTTTTAAATATAGCACTTTTAAAGCAAAAAAAAAAAATGGAGGTCGAATTTTAAATGACAACTTTATCCAAATGATATATATCTATAATTATCTGTAATATATCTGATATGTATGTGATATACATTTGGTATACATTTGATATACTACTAATATGAGTGTCGGATATACTAGTAATATTTATGTGATATACATGTGATATACTACTTATATGAGTGTCAGATATACGCTCAAATTATATCCTTGTTACGATCATAGGCGTACAAAGAAGTCAGCATGACATCTGACAAGTATTCACATTGTAGAGTATCCTCGTTTCGGGCGACCGTGACTTCTAACCATTCCCAATAATACGGGATATAAAAGAATTCTCTATGAAGCTTAGGAGGGAACATTATGATAACAAAACTTTCAAAAGGTAGACGGGAAATGACCGCCGCTGACCTAGGAATACCTCAACCTGCGGAAAAAGGCATTAACCTACTCAGCAATGAAATTACCGTAAAGGAGATGACCATGCTGACCTAGGAACACCTCAACCAACAGAGGAGGCATTAACCTACTCAGTAATGAAATCACCGCAAAGGAGGTGACCACGCTGACCCAGGAACACCTCAACCATCGGAGGAGGCATTAACCTACTCAGCAAGGAAATCATCGTAAAAGAGGTGACCACAATCACGAGCCTTCAAAATCTATTTCCTTTAAAAAAATCGTCTTTGGTAACCGGAAAACCCTATTATTACAAAAAAAATAAAAAAAAATAAAATGTTGCAACAACTCCACGACGCCATTAGTAGGAATTTTGCACTAAACTAAAAATTTGAGTTAAAAACTTTGGAGGGCCACAACTTTACCCAAATGATATATTTCTGTAATATATGACTACTGCTATATGTATGTGATATACATTTGATATATTACTAATATACGTGTCAGATATACTAGCAATATGTATAGATATACATCTAATATACTACTGATATAACTGTTTGTGCAATATGTATGAAATAAAAATCTCGAAAATTTTAAATGTCATAATCCTACCTGTTTATGCAAGGATATGCACAACAGTGTATTTCAGATTGCAGCTCGAACCCGGCCTCTGGACCCCTCTGAATACTTGGGCGGACCTGCACAAAAAGGTGAGCACTCCGACGATCAAGTCAGCATAGGTCGGATTCCCAGTTTAGTTCGAGGTCAGAAATCATCGTACCTGATCGCGGAGTGAGGTCTTCTACTTATGGGTGGTAGTCCCGCTAATCTTGCGACGGTTACACCCGGTAATCTCGGGCCCGTCGGTTACACCCGGTAATCTCGGGACCGACGGTTACACCCGATAATTACGCCGCTGACAGTAGCTCACATCGGCCCCCACCGAGCTTCCCGGTAGGTCGGACCTCGACCAGGTTCACCTCGACCCTCATACTTAGCATCTGTCGACGCTAGTGGTGGTGATCTCGGCGGTCCGAGCTGGGGCATGACTCATGGGTCACCTTGGGGCACCAATGGCTGTCCTCCACGTGTCCTGGGTATTCTTTCCCCTAACATTGGCCCCCTCTCTGTCTGGTCCGATCTCGACCTGGCAGAGAAGTTCATTTGATTTGCTTTGGACACGTGGCGAGTCCCTATTCGTGGGAAAACATAACCGTTGCGGTGGATTTATCATCGGAATATTCAAATATTACGACGCTTCGGATCTCCGGGAGGATCCTAGCCGCTCGTTGATTACACATGTACGGTGGGGAAATTTTTCCGACGGGCTATAAATGCCCCCAATCCTTCAGGTTATACCTTACGTTCCCTGAATTCTTGGAGTTCGATCTGAAGGCAGCTCGAACCCTTGTTAGGTCGGTCTCTTCCCTCACTTTCTCTTTCGAACGTAGTTGCCATGTCGTCCTCTTTTAGCAGCAACTTAGGATCCGATGAGGATTTAGCTCGTAGGTTAGAGTCCGAGCTTGAGGAGATAGAAAACTTTAGGCTCTCCGATGACGGGGAGGATAGTGATGCCTCCACCTCGGGTCAGGGTTTGGAATACCCTTCTAGGATACCTGAGCACTACCTCGGATCCCTTCGTAGGGGGTTCGCTATCCCTGAGAACATCCTCCTTAGGATTCCGGAGGAGGGGGAGAGAGCTGACAATCCTCCAGAGGGATGGGTCACTCTCTACTTCAAAATGTTTGAGTACGGCCTCAGACTTCCCCTTCACCCTTTTGTCCAAGAATTTCTCTTCCGGACTGGGTTGGCTCCGACTCAAGTGGCCCCCAATGGGTGGGGTGTCATTTTCGCTTTGGCCATCATTTTTTGGCTACGAGCTCGGGATAGTGAAGAGGCCGAGCTGTTGGACGTAGACTAGCTCCTCGCGTGCTTCGAAGCGAAAATGATAGCTAAGAAGCCTGGTCGGTTCTATATGTGCGCAAGGAAAGGCGCAGGCGGTATAGTTAAGGGGCCGACCTCCATCAAGGGATGGGTGAGGAAGTGGTTCTACGCTTCTGGGGAATGACTTGCAAAGGACGAGTCAGGTCGTGCCTTCTTTGACGTTCCCACTAGGTTTGGGAACCTAGGTACGGAGTAGTTCTTACTTTTTGTGATTTTCTTTCCTGTCATTCAGGTCTAACTCGGATTTTGTCTTCGTGCAGTTTCAATCCGACCAGTCCCGAAGCTTACGCAAGCCTCATTCGACACGTTGAAATATTACAAGGAGCATTTTCCGAGGGGTAGGAAGGTCGGAACTTTGGTGACCGACAAGCTGCTGCTTGAGTCCGGGCTGCTAGATTACAACCCGACAGTTCGTCCCATTGAATCCTCAAGGCCGAACTCCGAATTAGGTATGCCGAGCTTGCTACCCCCTCATTTTCCTCTAACTTTGTGCTGATTTCTTTCATTTGTTTTGCAGCCATGGTTTGCGGGTTTGCGAGTAACGTGAAACGCAAGTCCAAGGGCCGAGCCCATGCTCTTGAGGCCGACCAGAGTTCGAAACCTGCCACTCCTGCTGTGGTAGGGCCAGCCTCGGAAGATCCAGCCCCAGTGATCGAGCTGGAGTCTTCTGGGGGTCCCTCGAGGGAGAAGCGCCTCAGGGATCAGACCGAGGCGGTGGACGTCTTGCCCTTGGGCGAGGAGGTGCAGGAGGAAGTCCCTCTGAAGCGAAGGAGGAAGAAGAAGAAGACGACCTCCCCCTTGGAGGTCGGAGCTCGTGGGGTCTTGCCTGCGAGCTTCGCAGATCGGGTGGACGATCTTGAGGCCAGGATGGGCGGGACGTCCGATGTGACGGCACGGTTCAGAGTTGAGCCGTCAAGTTCTGGGGTGAGGGACCAGGTGTCCCGCATCTCGGCCGCAAGTTTGGACCGCTGCCTAAGGAGGGCGTCTAAATTTGTAAGTGACCCAGGGTCCGTTCTGTAGAGGACCATCGACTACGCCGCTGAGGTAAGACTAGTGTCTCCATGTTTGCTCAATTTACCTAACAGGTAGCTCGGTCTAATTTTCTTCTTTGTACCTTTTCTCATGCGTTTGTTGCTTCCTTTCAATCCGCTTTGGCCGTGAAGGCCAAGCTGGATGGGAGGGAAGTTCTGGCAGCGAGGGAGAAAGAGTAGTTCTCTGCTGCCTTGGAGGCTGCTTCCTCCACCATGAAGGATGAGCTGCTGAAGGCTGACTGTGAGGTGGAAATTTTGAAGGCCGAGGTGGAGACCAAGGCCGAGCTATTGAAGAAGGAAGAAGACAGACGCAAGGTCCAGCTCCGAGCTGCCCATGCTATCACCAAGGGCTTGGAGAAGGAGAAGTTCCAACTCCTCAAGGAGAAGGACGACATGCTCCAGGCGCTTGAAGCGAAGGAGGAGGAGCTGAAGCATGCGACTGCCGAGCTGGAGACGGTGAAGGAGCGTCTCAGCAATGGAGCCCTATTGGAGGAATCGTTTAGGCAACATCCTGACTTCGATGGATTTGCCAAAGACTTCTCTGACGCGGGCTTCAAGTTTCTCATGAAGTGCATTGCTTTCGACATGCCTGACCTTCAGATCGATCTCTGTGGTCTGAAGAAGAGGTATGCTGAGCAGTGGGCGTCTGGGCCTAGCGGCACCCCTGGCCCCCAAGCGTTGGTGGATAAGTACGTCAGAGATCTGGACTCTGACTACTCCGACCTCGAAGAGGATCAGGTCGGCACCACTCAATAGGGCGCTCCCCAAGCAGGCTCTTAGGCGACCACCCTTCAAGAGGCTTTTCGCTGTCTTTCTTCTCTTCTCTTTTTTTTTTGTTTGTAAGTGTTAGGGCAGAGCTGCAAGGTCTATAAGCCCTTGCTCTGCTCTCCATTCAATAAAGAATCTCCCATTTGTTTTTACTTTGTTGCCTTCCTTTCTTTGCTTTTTCTTTAAGCTAAAGCCAATGTCACCTCGCACCTCGTACTTTTGAGGTCGCGCCTTAAAAAATACTTGAAATGTTGAATTCGAATCTCTGTCTAGTATTCAATACATTGTACCAACTCTGGATTTTTTAACATTGCACCCTCAACTTAAAAAACGTTAAAAGGCTAAAATCCTAACTCTGTAGTTGTTCTTCATATCGCACCTCGTACCCTCAAGTTGAAAGGCTTGATCATTTTGAACTTTTCACATCGTCCCTTTACCTTGAAGGTTTGAATTTTAAGTTCATCAGTGGTTTTGGCATCGCACCTCGTACCCTTAGGTTTTGGAGGATTGAATTTTAACCGACTGCTGGAATGTGATCGTGTGGTTTTTGCTCTTCTTTCTTCCAACAAGTCGAGGTTGAGGAGCAGCTCTTCCTCATTTGTCGTAGGCTCGTAATGCTCTACTCTGTCAGATGACATGCCGATCTCAACCGGGACTACAGCTTCGGAGCCGAAGGCCAGGGAGAACGGGGTCTCACCCGTCGATTCTCTTTGGGTGGTCCGGTACGACCATAGAACCTCTGGTAGCTCCTCGGCCCACCAGCCTTTCTTGGAGTCCAGTCTAAGTTTGATGCCTCGCATGATGATCTTGTTCACTGCCTCCACCTGCCCATTTGCTTGCGGATGTGCGGGGGACGAGCTAAGGTGACTTATGCCAAGCTTGCTGCAAAAGTCTTTGAACTTGGCGTTGTCAAACTGCTTCCCATTGTCTGTCACAATGGCCTGCGGTATACCAAAGCGACATATGATATTTGTCCATACGAAGGACGTGACTCTGGATTCCGTTATGTGGGAGAGCGTCTCGGCCTCGGCCCACTTTGTGAAGTAATCCACAGCAACCACAACGAACTTGATCTGGCCTTTGCCCAAAGGGAAAGGACCAATGATATCTACCCCCCACTGCGCGAATGGCCACGGGGCCGAGATGGGGGTGAGCAGCTCGGGAGGTTGGTGGATTATGTTTCCGTAGCATTGGCAATTGTAAAGGTGAGCACTCTGAATACTTGGGCTGACCTGCACAAAAAGGTGAGCACTCCAACGATCAAGTCAGTATAGGTCGGATTCCCAGTTTAGTTCGAGGTCAGAAATCATCGTACCTGATCGCGGAGTGAGGTCCTCTACTTATGGGTGGTAGTCCCGCTAATCTCGCGACGGTTACACCCGGTAATCTCGGGACCGACGGTTACACCCGATAATCACGCTGCTGACAGTAGCTCACATCGGCCCCCACCGAGCTTCCCGGTAGGTCGGACCTCGGCCAGGTTCACCTCGGCCCTCATACTTAGCATCTGTCAACGCTAGTGGTGGTGATCTCGGCGATCCGAGCTGGGGCATGACTCATGGGTCACCTTGGGGCACCAATGGCTGTCCTCCACGTGTCCTGGGTATTATTTCCCCCAAACAAAAATGGTATGTCTCTCCATCACTTCAATTTTCTTCCATACCCACAAAATTAATTTTCAAGGGACTCTGAATAATTTATCTTAAAAAACACATTGATTGGGAGAAATATAATCTCTTCATTAAGTTTTTGTTCTCCAATCTACTTATTTTCTTTCAGCTCTTCTTCCTTCTAATTTTATCCTTACTTCTCCCTTTAGCCCAAGGTTTGAGACTAACATCACTTGCACGTGATTATCGACGTCGAGAACCCGATCATCCATGGCCAGGACCTAGGCACGGTGGTTACACACATCCAAAGTCACTACAACCATGATAATCCCTTGGCACTAGAAATAGCAACTGTTTCAATAGATCTATATATGTAAAAGTTGGACGCTGTAATGTTTTCTACAGTTTCAATTTCAATCTCAGTTAAGTGAATTTGAGAGTTGGAGATTTGGGGTTTGGAATCAGTCTTAATAAAATCATAGCACTAGAAGCGTCACTTAAAAGTTTTAGATTTTAATAGTCACTCTATTGTTTTAATTTTATAAGGTATACCTAAAACAATAAATAAACCCTGCATAAATACAGTAGGAATAATTTAAGGAAAATATAGAGAATCTATCTCTATGGTTGACCACTCTTGAAAAATTGACTGCATATTCGTTTTTAAAATAAATTATATATTTTGATGTCATTCTCTTTCTTACTTGACAAACATTTAATAGTGATATACACAAGATAGGTCGTTAGCTATGACATGTGCATTTTCCATATTGTTTAAAAGCTGGTTAGGCAGTTAAGGGTACATTTGTTTGGCCGGTAATCAAAAAACAGAAATTTGAAAACAAAGAAATCAATGAAAACTAGAGTTATTCTTTGTTTGAAGTGTTTACAGATATGTGTTTGATAGCATAGTAATTGAATATCAATTTTAAAAGTTGTTTAATGCGTATTTAGTAATATTTTTGTAAACTAACACAATTTACCAACTAAATATTTAGTTTAATCTAAGTTATTTTAATTAATTTATTAACACTTTTTATGAATTTTGTATAATTATTTTTTTACAAGGTTATATAATTTAGAATATATTATATTTTACATGTTTAAATTTTACGAACATAAAATGAGTTTATAATATGAAATAATATATTTATCAAAGTTGTATCATTTTTAATGTAATTCTTCCTCTTAAAATTTTCAAATTCTAAATCTAAAAACATAAAAAAAGTCGTTTCCAGAATTTCTACAGTTTGGATCACAGAATTCGAAAACAATTTTAAATGTACCAACAATTGCCAAATCGAGCATAGCTTAAATGGTTAAGACACGTATCTCTAGTTCAAATCTCCACCCCGCATGTTGTACTAAAAAAAATAAAATGTACCAATAATTTTTAAAGACATTTCTTAATTTTTAAATGATAAAAAAGTTTGATTTCTAGTCAAAGTAAAGCATAACATAGAATATATCAGCAATCATATAAGATATATTAATAGTTTATCAGCATTTAAATTAGGTAATCAATGATGTATAAAAATTAGGCCTATTCAATGATAAATTAGCACACCCCTTCAGCGGTGAATGCCACCCCTCCAGCCCCTCAATCGACGGCTACAGCTTCAGCGGTTCCTCCGTCGTGGCACATTCCACCGGAAAATTTCACGAAATTAAATGTGGATGGGGCTTGCCGAATTACTCAGACTGGTCTGGGGATGCTTCTTCGTGACTACCACCATCGTATTCTGGTAGCAAAGTCCAAGGTTCTCTCCTTTCCACTCTCCCATTTGCTGGCAGAAATTATGGCGATTTTGGAAGGTATGCGCATGCTGCTCTCTATTGGTTTTCAACACCTTCAACTAGAATATGATTCTCTCTTGTCATTCAACTCATAAATGGTGGAAGATCAACTCTAGGAGATGAACTAAATTGGTTGTTGGAAATTGAAACCATTTCTCTTTCTTTCTCTTCAATTTGTTTTTCTCACATCTCTCGTGGTTCTAATAAATATGTGTACACACTTGTCAAAAATGACTTTTTGTCTGCTGCCACGTGCTTTTGGCAAAGTTCTTTTCCTTTTTGGTTATTAAACCTAACTAAGGGTCACTACCCTTCATCTATAGCCCAAGAGGCATTTTTCACTTAATCAATATCCTAACTAAGGGTGACTATCCTTCATCTATATCATCTATGTCAATAATTAAATTAAACAAGGAAAAAAAATTTTTGTCATGTTGTAAATATTCCAATTTTACACCAAATATATCAAATATGAATTAGGTTGTTAGTTGGTTCAACAACTATATTAGATCTATCTTATACAAAGTACATCAGTTGAGTATTATAAGAGGGTAAATTAAACTTTTTATGTATTATGTATGATGAATTGGTCCCAAAACTTTTCCATTTTATAAATAGATATTAGTTTTTGTCTATTTTTGTAAGGCCCTACAAATTAATTATGATTGAATAGTGATGCATAATGAGTAGTTTAGATGATGAGATTTAATTTTTGGGGCCAGATTGTTTGAATTTATTGAGTCAATCAACCACCTCGATAGATAAATCATCAAAATTTTCTAACACGAGTTTTGACTTTTTTTTTTTTTTTTTTGGAAAACTGGCCATATTTGAAAATAAAAGGTAGCATGACGCTTACTTCAAGGAACTTTGTTTAATAATGTTACAAAATAATCACACCTACTTGAAATCATATATAATAATGTCGAGGAAGAAATCCGAGCATGACATGTCTTGATGCGTGGATTTTGACCCTCCGATTCTTCTTCTCGCACACACAAAACTAGATGATAAGGTAACCGATACCTGCAAAATCAAACCGATCTCAACTGGTGTGACCTTAGTCACACGGGCTCCGATGCTTAAGTTAGCGAGGGAGTGTTGAGAAAATAATTAGCTAAGGATTAGTCACCTGCCCCCTCAGGGTTGGATCTCACTACTACTTATAGCCGTGAAGATGATTCCAGAACCTCCGTAGCCAAACCCTAATTCGGCGTTGCAGGATCCGAGGGATCCTAGATCGTAGGCAGGAGATTCCTGGGCTGGACCGTGGGCCGAGCAGGGGTCGGGACCGAGCCCTCTCGGCCCGATTAGTTCTCCGCCGGTCGCTTTCCTCGTTCTCTGCCCCGACACTAGGTCGTTCTTTGGGTCGGCCCATTAGGTCACGGGCTGGTCTCCTCCAATCGATCATCTCAGGCTTCAACTCCTTGTCCCGTTTCGGGTTATTTTTGTTCTCCATAACAATGGCCCCCACTCTCAAAACAGAAGACGAAGAATTGTGTCGAGATCTTTGTTTTGAGAGTACTTGTCTCTTGTCGTTACCACGAGATCATTGTATATCAGTGGCTAAAAATGTGAAGGTTGCTAATGCACAGAGCATCTACCAAGAGCTTTTGATCCAATTTTGGATTTTAGTGCTTGGTTCCTACCACTTGTTTTGTGCCTTGAACTTGTCGATACTATTCATGAATTGAAAGTTTTTTTCCAATTTTCGTTGATCACAATCAAGTCTCTTAAGCCTAGTTTTATTCTCATCTGAGTTCAAACCATTTACTTTTGGCCTTGGGATCTAACTTTAACAGAACTAATATCGATACCTTTGGATTTCTGACCTATTTGACTTTTGCTTATGTTTTATACCTCAGGGTTTACTCTCGGGTTTCTAACTCACTTGGCTTTTGCCAATGGCTTTTATACCCTGAGTTTAGTCGGCATCCTTAGGTTTCTAACATATTTGGCTTCTGCCGGTTTTTTACCCCAAGTTAAATCAACACCCTCGGGTTTTTAACTAATTTTGGCTTTTGCCATATGATTTTCTACCCGTGGGTTTCATTGATCGGTTAGGCTTGCCTGTTTTCTTTTTTAACCTTGCTGGGCCTGTACGCATGCCTTTTTCAGCACCTCGGGATTCTTTTCCCTGGTTTCACTTATTGGCTTTTAGCTTATCGGCCTGTTTCTAGGTCTGTCCCAATTTTGAGTTTCTCGACTGGTCGTAGATATGTAGATATTCATATGATGCCCCCTGCTTGAGGAATTTTTTTCAGAATGAACATAAAAACTTAAATATCACGTCGAATGTCGAATACTTTATTAGTAGGAAGATCGTCTTGTCGAAGATTTAGTTACAATAACCTTTGTTGGTCCAAATAATGGAAAAACATAAAAATGTCGAGACATATGTCGAACTAGTGGTAGTATCTTTTGAGGTGTTCGGCGTGTCATGGGTGTAGTAAGGCCTCCCCCCGTTGGTCTTCTAAAGCATAAGTGCCTATTCGCACCACTTTAGTGACTTTGTATGGGCCCTCCCATGTTGGCCCGAACGCATCGCTAATTGAATCTTTAGTATTCAGCATAATCTTTCTTAACACCAGATCACCTTCTTTAAAGTCACGTTTCTTAACCTTCGAGTTGTAGTGTCGAGCTATTCGATTTTTGTATTCAGCCGTTCGTAGTCGTGCTGTTTCTCGATGTTCTTCTAATAGGTTGAGGTTGAGCTTTACGGATTCGTTGTTGTCAAGTGGACTAAACTGCTCTACCATTGGGGAGGGGAGTCCAATTTCGACTGGCACTACCACTTCAGAGCCAAATGATAATGAAAATGGCGTTTCTCCTGTCGAAGTATAAGGTGTTGTTCTGTAGGCCCATAATGCGTTGGGAATTTCCTCTGCCCACAACCCTTTGAGCTTTTCTAATCTGGTCTTCAGAGTTCTTTTGATGATTTTGTTGACTGCTTCAACCTTCCAATTAGCCTGCAAATGTACTGGCGAGGAACAGATGTGTTTAATGTCCAACTCCCTGCAAAATTCTCGAAAGGCAGCATTGCCGAACTGCTTCCCATTATCACTGATAATGGTGTAAGGTATTCTGAAGCGGCAAATTATGTTCTTCCAGATGAAGTCGGTGACCTTTTTCTCAGTAATTGTAGCTAAGGCTTTTGCTTCGGTTCATTTAGTAAAATAGTCGACTGCCACTACTGCAAATTTGGTCTAGCCCTTTCCTAGTGGGAGATGCCCTATAAGGTCTATTCCCCACTGAGCAAAGGGCCAAAGACTCATTATCCTTGTTAGAGGCTCTGGAGGTTGTCTACGTATTGTTGCAAACTGTTGGCATTTGTCATTTTTTTGGTGAATTGCTTCGTGTCATTCAGCATGGTCGGCCAGTAGTACCCTTGTCCAACTATTTTGTGACTTAGGGATCGTGCTCCAGAATGGCTCCTGGAAACACCCTCATGTATCTCCCTCATGATGTAGTCGGCTTCATCGGGCGTTATACATTTTAAAAGCGGCAACGAGTAGCCTCTTTTGTACAGATTGTCGTCTTTAAGCAAATATCTGGTTGCTCGTCGTTGTAGCTGCTGGGCCTCTATCTTTTCAGTAGGCAGGATCCCGTCTCTCAAATATTTGATCAAATGGCTCTTCCAATTTTTTTCTGGTTGCCCTTGCTCATCGATATCCATGGCTTCATAAGCTTCTATGCTTGGCTCAGGTAGAATCTCGACCGGTACAGTTCTGCGCAGGTCGGTTTCATAAGCTGCAGCTAGTCGAGCTAACGCATCGGTGTTGACGTTTTGAGCATGTGGAATTTTTCGAATCTCATATTTTGAGAACTGGTCGAGCTAGTTTCTTACCTATGAAAGGTATTTCGCCATTCGCAGTTCTCTAACCTGTAACTCCTCTTTCACCTGACCTACAATCAGCTGTGAATCACTGAGTATCAGTATGTTCCTGACCCCAACGTACCTGGCCACTTTTAGTCCTGCTAGTAGAGCTTCATACTCGGCTTCGTTGTTGGATGCATGAAAGCTGAATCGCAGCACATATTCGGTTCTTTCTTTATCTGGAGAGATTAGTATGAGTTCTGCCCCGCATCCTCGAAAATTTGAGGACCCATCTAAGTAGAGTGTCCAGAATTTCTCTTCCTCAACCACTTGTGGGTCGATACAATATACTTGAGGTTCTGTGGGTGTTAATTCCGCTATGAAGTCTGCCACAGCTTCCCCTTTCATGGCAGTTATTGGCTTATAGTGAATGTCGTATTCGCTGAGCTCTACATCCCACTTTACCAGTCGCCCAGAACTGTCTGGCTTATGCAAGATCTGTCGTATAGTTAAGTTGGTGAGGCAATTATTCTATAAGCTTGGAAATACGGGAGTAGTCTCCGAGCTGAAGTGACCAGGGCCAATGCCAGCTTCTCCATTTGTGGGTATCTAAGCTCTGCATCTACCATTGCTTTGCTTGTGTAGTAGGTTGGAGACTGTCGTCCATCTTCTTCCTTTATTAACGCGGAACTCACTGCAGTGTTGGATACAGCTAAGTATAAGTAGATTTCATCACCCACGATCGGCTTTTAGAGGAGTGGAGCTACCCCCAGGTACGGTTTCAGCTCCTTAAAGGCAGCCTCACACTCTTCCGTCCATTCAAATTGCCCTTTCTTCCTTGAGATTTTGAAGAATGGCAGGCACTTGTCAGTTGAACGGCTTACGAATCTATTGAGTGTTGTTATCCTTCCATTGAGTCCCTCCAGCTGCTTTAGAGTTTTAGGTGGATCCATCTCTAGAACAGCTTTGATCTTATCTGGATTCGCTTCGATCCCCCTTTGGTGTACTAAAAATCCCAGGAACTTGCCTGAGGTCACTCCAAACGTGCATTTGGTGGGATTCAGCTTCATCTTGTACATTAGCAAAACGTCGAATGCTTCTGCCAAATCCTCCTCGTGTCGCTCGTTCTTTCGACTCTTTACCAGCATGTCGTCTACGTAGACTTCAATATTTTTACCGATTAAGGCTGCAAACATCCGATTCACCATTCGTTGGTAGGTTTCACCTGCATTCTTCAATCCGAACGGCATCACGGTGTAACAATACAAGCCTCTACTCGTGACAAAAGAGGTTTTCTTCTGATCGGTACATGCATCTTGATTTGATTGTATCTAGAGTAGGCATCCATGAAACTCAATCTTTCATGTCCTGCAGTGGCATCAATCAATTGATCTATTCGAGGCAAAGGAAAAGAATCCTTAGGACAGTCCTTATTTAGGTCCGTGAAGTCGATGCACATTCTCTATTTGCCGTTTGGCTTCTTTACCAGCACTACGTTGGATATCCACTGGGGATAATGTACTTCCCGAATGAAGCCTGCTTTCAGTAGCTCCTCCACCTGTTCAGCTACAATCTCGCTCCTTTCTTGGTTGAACGCGCGACGCTTCTGTTTCACTGGCTTACAGCTCTCGTCGACGTTGAGTCGATGTACCATAACTCCTCGATCGATTCCCGGCATGTCCTCCGGCGACCATGCGAACACATCGGCGTTGCTTCTGAGGAAGTTTATAAGGCTTTCTCTTTCCTCCTTCCCCAACTTCGTTCCGATGTTGACCCATCGATCTTCGACTGTCAGAGGGACAGATTCTACCTCCTCAGCCGGTTCTCCCCTGTCAAGGGTGGTCGAATTAAGTCGATGACCAAGGCTCGGCCTTGCCTCTCCCGAGAGGTCTTTCACTTTATTCAGGCCCGACACTAGTTCTCCCCTATCAAGGGTGGTCGGATTAAGTCTTGACCAGGGCTCGGCCTTGCCTCTCTCGAGAGGTCTGTCGCTTTATTCAGGCCCAACGCTGGTTCTCCCTGTCAAGGGTGGTCGGATTAAGTTCATGATCAGGGCTCGGTCTTACCTCATCCGAGTGATCGGCCGCTTCTTTCAGGCTCTTCTTTTTGAGGCACCGATGGCTCTCATCAGGATTCATGTCGCCTTCGGACAAAGTCGACGATCAGGGCTTGGTCCTACCTCGCCTGAATGGTCGGCCGCTACACTCTACATGCCTCGAATCGAAATTTCACCTCAAATCGGGATTTCGTTTCGACGAAGCTCGCTTTACTGTATCGTCCCCACAGACGACGCCAATTTTTGATGCGTGGATTTTGACCCTCTGGCTCTTCTTCTCCCACACACCAAACTTGATGATAAGGGAACCAATACCTACAAAATCAAACCGATCCAAACCGGTGTGACCTTAGTCACACGAGCTCCAATGCTTAAGTTAGCGAGAGAGTGTTGAGAAAATAATTAGCTAAGGATTAGTCACCTGCTCCATCAGGGTTGGATCTCACTGCTACTTATAGCCGTTAAGATGATTCCAGAACCTCCGTAGGCAAACCCTAATTCGGCGTTGCAGGGCCCGAGGGATCGTAGATCGTAGGTGTGAGATTCCTGGGCTGGGTCGTGGGTCGAGCAGGGGTCGGGACCGAGAAGTGGTTGGGACCGAGAAGGGGTCGGGACCGAGCAGGGGTTTGGACCGAGCAGGGGTCGGGACCGAGCCCTCTCGGCCCGGTTAGTTCTCTGTCGGTCGCTTTCCTCGTTCTCTACCACGACGCTAGGTCGTTCTTTGGGTCGGCCCGTTACGTCATGGGCCGGTCTCCCCCAATTGATGATCTCAGGCTTCAACTCCCTGTCCCGTTTCGGGTCGTTTTTGTTCTCCATAACAACACGCGTCCGAAAATGGGAGTGATAGCGAGGTGCGAGACAACAAGCAGTTATCACCGTACTATGTGCAGGCGTATAGGTGTGGTACCACCACTTCTGTACGAGGGAGAGGTTGATGACTGCAGCTTGAAACCTGCAAGTTGCAAAGACAAAGACCTACCGATGGAGGCACAATCCATGGTTTGTCGGGATCATTTGCCCCTCCGTCAAAGCCTTGTACAGCTTGGTGCGCCTATACCCCACAATCGCCATCCTTCCAAGTTGGCCATCCACGCCTATAAAAGGGAATGACTCACACCAACACCAAGTAGATGAAAAATCTATCATTGAAATCTTAAGGTGTCTACTGTTATTTTCTTTAATTTGATTACTGACTTAAGCGCCAAATTGCATTAGGCGGGCGCCGCACCAGCGTCGAGTTTTCTAGTTGCAGACTCATTTGCTCCCTAACATACACACCAATCTGAGGGACACGTGGACCTCTCTAAAATTTATCGTCATGAATAGTTGCCGCCGTTTGTGGAAACAACATTTTCAAGCCAAATGAAAGCTCGTTCTTCTCACTGAAACGATCAGACAATGACCTAGGACAAGGAGTCATATTAGGAGGAGCATCAACGCGACAAGGCTGCTGACAAGGCAGCTCCTATCCCTCCTACTCTGCATAAGGTCAGGGGAGTCAGGGACATAACCAACCCTTTCTGCCCTATCAGCCAGGTAGGAAAGCGAAAAGTGGGAAACCCATATTGAAGAAGCTCGGGGTTCCGAAATAAAGTACGAACGATGAATGCCCAAATGTCGACCAAGATCGGGAGGTTCATCTATTGGTTTTTTGGCCCTTAAGCTCAAGTTAATTAATTTTAATTAATTAATCAATATTTTGATGATAAAAAACCTAATTTTATTTATTGATAATTTTAATGTTTTGAAGTGTTCATAGCGTGTAGCTCGATACAATGATTCCAATGTCTTTTGAATCACCCAAATCGAAGCTGAAAAGAAGAAGTTATAGCCGAATGAAGTTAAAAAAAATAAAAAATTCAAATGACGATGATGTGGTAACTGAATCCTACAATAGAGGAGGGCGCGTGGCGAGCTGAAGTTTTTAGTTTACAAAGGAAATGAGAAAGAAATAAATGAAATGAAAAGAAAAAAAACAAAAAGAAAATAAATAGAAAGGAAAGGAAAAAAGACAGAGAAAAGAAATTAAAAAAAAAGATGGTCAAAATTGATTTTGATTTCGAATAAATTTCAATATCTTTGCCTCCTATTTAAACAACTATTCCCTCCCAAAATCAACAACAATCTACTCCCCGATTTTGTGTCCAATTTCTACATTATTAATCTTCTAAAATCTTTAGGGATATTTAATTTGAGAGATCTTTTGACATATTCAATTTTATTGTTTCTTAATCATTTGACCGCTTTATTTTATTAGGATTTTTCTTACAAATTTGTGAGCAAAAATTTATATATCTACTATTTTTAAAGAGTTCGTGAGTTTGTTCTCAAATTTCCATATTCTTTGTAAGGGTTGCTCTTGATCCCGAAAAAGAGCATTTCTAATGGTTTGATCCTGAACCATGGAAATGATCGGGTTTGTTCTTGCTCCTAGAAAAAAAACATTATACCAGTTTGACTTTAAGTCGTGGAAAGAGTCAAGTTCTTCAATCGAACATCCAATAAGAGCTTGGGAAGCGGGGTAGGTCGATTGTTGCCGAACCACTATAAATTTTCGGTGTCATTTTCTCTAACCCTCTACTATTTAATTTTTGCAATTAATTTTCTTTATCATAAATTGCATAAAATTAATTGCTATAATTTGTTGTTCATGACTATGTTCAATATTTACATTTGGATTAATTAGGGTGTTTATATTTATAATTTGTTGATTAATTGTGTATTAAAATTATTTATTTGTAAAATGCTTACAAAATTGTTTAAATTGAGTCCATCGTGCAAAAAAGTTTATAAAGTTTCATTAAACCCTATTCACCCCCTCTAGGGTTGTCATACGATCTAACATCATCGACGTAATCCTGACGAGTCGGGCCTAGATGGCCCCCAACAATATCACCTTGATATCAACAAATCACACACATAAACACATAACATCATAAAAATGGGAACAAACTATAAGTTTTTTAGTGTGTCAACTATGAATTGTCGAGCCAGTTTGTCTATTGAACCTAGATCTTGGGGTCTCCAGTCAATCAGGTTTAGTTACACGAGATATACTTTCATTTCATATGCTTTAGACCTATTTCCCTCGATGTATATGCAACTTACTCGCTTGAGAATCCTTTCGATAAAAGATCTGTAGCATTCTCTTTTGATTTCACATGATGAATGGAAATTATTCAATTAGAGAGCAATTGTTCTTATAGAAATATGTTTGCGTCTTGTGTGTCGTGACTTTCCATTGTAAATATTATTTTTTTCTCTCACATGAGGCAGCTAAGTAATCATAATCAATACATGTACATGTACATGTGACACTTACAAGCTTGGACACAATAGAATCTTATCAACAAAATTTATTTTTCTTTGAAGGAAGAAAAAAAGATAAATGGAATCGCAAAATAGCATATATGATAGATAACCTTCGATGACTTATTTGTGCCTTTTTTGGTAAATAATTTCCATCAACAGTATGCTTAAATCTCCTAAATATGTTTCTGCAAGTTATATTATGTGGCATGCATTGGGACTTCTTTATATTCTCGAGGGTATAAAATCGTGAAGCTTCGAAGAACTCACAACTCGCGTTCACATGAAGCTAAGTATTACTAGTGGAGGAAACATCGATCATTTAGTCCCAGACTTCCTGAAAGAAATCGAATAAGTAATGAACCCTCATAAACAAAGGTGGAGGTACGTATGGCCCGGGCGATAAATACAATGGAAAATCACCGTGTCCTGACCTGGACACGGTGACTACACATATCAAAAGTCACCACAACAACCGCCAACCATGACAATCCCTTAACACGGAAAATAACAACTTATTCTATAGATTTATATATGTAAAAGTTGGCCGTTGTAGTATTTTCTACAATCTCAGATTTAATCTTAGTTAATGTGAATTTTAGAGTTTGGGATTTGGGTTCTGGAATCGTGTCTTAATAAAATCATTGCACTATAAGCATCTCTTAAAATTAAAGTTATAGATTTGAATACTCACTCTATTGTTATATGGTATACCTAAACCAATAAATAAACCATGCAAATACAATAGAAATAGTTTAAGGAAAATATCTACATCTTGTCTCATCAGCATCTATCTCTCTGTTGTGGACCACTGTTCAAAATTTGACAGCATATTCTTTTTTTAAATAAATTATATATATATTTTTTACTTCTCCCCTACTTGATAACTATTTAATTATAATAAATACAAATCTTGTATTTATAATTTCGAGTAAAACTGCTCTTTGCCCAAAATTCCAAATTTAATTTTCTAGTCCAAGTCAGCAATCCTACCAGGTATATCAGCATTTAAATTGGGTATATCAAAGATATGACCATATTTCAAAATAAAAGGTAGCATGACGTTTACTAAGAGAAACTTTGTTTAATAATATTACAAAATAATCACATCTACTAGAAATCATATATAATATTGTTGGGGAAGAAATCCGAGTACGAGGGAGACATCGAGGACTGTAGATTGAAACCTGCAAGCTGCAAAGTTTAACTTTTGAGCTCTGGTACCATATCAATATTCATGTAGTTCCATCTCAAAATCAATTGGCAAAGAGAGGAGTAGTCCGTGTCTATTATAAACCTATGTTAGGTCTTCTCTCTTATCAATGTGGGACTCTTAACATTCCCTCTCAAGATCGTGGGTTTTTTGGCTCATCGATCTAGGCCGGATCCCATTTTTAGACCGAATGCTCCTTTGAGCATTTTGGACTCTGATATCATATTAACATTCATGGGGTTTCATCTCAAAACCAATTGGCAGTGGGAGGAGTAGACTAGCAGAAATTTGGGTTCTCGTGACGTTTTTTAAACGTCACAAAATCCTTTCGTGACGTTTTTTACGATGTCACCTATGTCCCTATCACGAAAGGTATTCATGACGTTTTAAAAAACGTCACGAAAAGAAACATTCGTGATGTTTAAAAACGTCATGCAAAATATTGGTTTTCGTGACGATTTTTTAACGTCTAGAAAAATGATTTCGTGATGTTTTTAAACCATCACAATTTTTTCTTTTCGTGACGTTTAAAAAACATCACGACAAATGAGTTATCATGACGGAATTAGAATTTGTAATAGTTACAAAATGTCATGCAACTAGAATTCATAGCTAAAAAAGGTTACGTGCTTGTTTTTCGTCTTTTTTTCAACGTCACAAACAATGATTTCATGACGTCTAAAAAGATGTCATAAAAACAATTCCGTGACGTTTTAAAAACAATATAAAAAATATATTTTGTGATGTTTTAAAAACATAATAAAAAAGAGACTTTGTGACATTTTGAAAACATCATAAAAATTAGATTTCGTGATGATTAGAAAATGGCATAGAAAATGGATTTGATGTTGTTAGCAGATGTCACGGAAGACGAATTTCATGTCCTTAAATTGTTCATCAACATAGCGAATACATGAATTTATATAACAATGTTGAAATCATATAGGAACCAAGTATTCTACAATTTGTTAGTATGATATTTTTTACACTTACCATGTAGAAATTACTACAAGTACAAAGTACAGAATGAAACATGTCGCACACACCAAACCCACAGAGACTTTCATTCATCAATTAGTAGCATTTCTAATTGTTTTCTTTGAGTTCATGAAAGACCTAATGAAGAAAACAATACCCAAGTTGGATAAATGATAAACCAATAAATAGATAAGGTAAGAAAGTCACTTATAAAAGAATAAGTTCTATCTATTAAAAGGTGCAAAGAGTTGAGTAGATAACTAGATATTCCACACTGTTAGAAACATCATAGTCAGAGCAACATTGCTTCAAATTCAAATTTATCAAATCGATAAGAAAATAACTACCTCAACTTCAAATTTATCCATTGTTAGAGCAACGTTGCTTCACGAAACCATGACACAATTTGTACAAAATTCGAATTTCCCCATGAAAAAATTAAGAAATTAACATCTTGAAATAAGTCTGACCAAACAAAGATCCCAACAGAACATAAGCGACTAAAATAAGCAATATGGCTACACTTTATCTTCTAAATCCTTTAGTAATATAACACAAAATATCAATAATCAATATAGCACAAACTAGTATATCACAAGGATGGAAAACAATAATCATCTAATGAGACTATCAATAATCAATATTCTAAACTTTCTTGTAAACTTACTAAATAATTTGATAAATGTGGTAATTCAGATATAGTTGCAGCATATAATAAGTTCAATTCAAATGTATTTAATATTTTGATGCTACAGTATGAAAATGATCACAACGGTTAGTACCTTACCTTTGTTATAGTGGATTTAAGATGGAAATGGTCACAACAAGCTTAAGCTCATCGGGATGTGTCCTGACAACATAAAGAAACTTGGCAACTTCTCAAAGTGTCATCCAAGGTTTTACACCAAAACAAAAAGTATCATTTTCCAAATTCTAATTTTCATACCTGATAACAGAATATGTAATTATGAGAGAGGAAAATTCCATAACTAGAAAACTGAAGTGTTTACGATATTAATGTGATACACGACCACCCAAGTGTATTGAGCTACTCGAGCCACACGTCACTTGAATCCAATCGTATAGTTGGTTCAACCCGAAAGGCCAAGGTTAGAGAGATTACCTTTGCAGTCATTACCTTGAGCAGACAGATGACTCACTATGCTCGAGACTGGAAACACTCCACGAGTTTGATGACCAATCAAAGAAGCATGCTCCGAGAGGTTCAAACACGAAGGCCTAAGTTTGAACCACACAAAGGGATTCAAGATTTGAAGGGGGGTTTGCACACGACAATGAAAAAAACTCAACTTTATTCAATATACTATTCCAAGATTCTAAGATGTAGAACAATGAAGGGGTACATGCCTTTATATATGCCAAGACCCTTGGCCTTTTAACGAATATAACAAAAGTAAAAATAAAACTAAAATTGATAAATTCCCTATAAATCTAAAACTTACCTAAAGTGAATTTAAATTTGATAAATAAAACAAAGAAATCAAAGATAAAATCCAAAAACAAATATCCCAAGAATAAACCAAAATGTTAAGCAAGTATGTTCCTTAATTGGGAGGAGTGGGCGACAAGGAAGGATGGCGTACATGGGGCTGGGCGGATAGGCGGGGCGTGCACTGGCATGGTGCGCGCGCGCATGGCGCTGGGTAGAGGCGCGCTGGGCTGGCGCTGGCATGGTGGCATACGCACGGGTGCTGGGGCAAGGCGCTGGCATGTGCGTGGGTGCGGGGTGTCACAATCGCACTTTTCAAATGACTCACAAAGCGATTTTGCTGCACTTGCTCTTGTCCACGAGCAAGTCAGCCAATGAGAATCGAATGGCCGGTGGCACTACGACTATATATCGCAACCTCCACCCTCGTTCTCGAGAAAACGGTTTTGGAAATCGGGGTTAGAGAAAAAAGATTTGGAAAACGTTTGAAGCATTTTGGAAAGCTTGTTGTATGCTTGAATGCAAGAGAATAGATTAGCGACAAGACAAGAATACAACTCGATGTAAGGAGGAGACTAGGTGTACCCCCCTAACGTAGATTATAAAGCATTTTGTCTTTGGCAGGCGTGGACATGCAAAGTGGAAAGGAGTCACTCGCCCTCAAATGTACAATGAAAAGTAAATAACATGCAAAAGTAAATCCATGACATAAAAGTAGGAGGGAAGAGGCTATCATGGACATGCGGTCATGGGCGACATGCACTGAACGAGAATGACCATGACATCCTCCCCCACTTAAATGGTTAACGTTCCAGTCCACAGACGTTACTCGAACTCTACGATATGGGTTGATGCTGATTCCAAATCTTCTGCGCGCTCCCAACTGATCTCTTCATGTGGAAGCCATGTCCATTTGACTAGAATTCCTGTACGTCCCTTCTCGGTCGTCCGACTCGACGAGTTCTTTCAGCTAAGATTTCTTCAACTTCTTTTTCCATCTAATTGTTCAAGGTGACAACTGGTCGGATCACTTCGTTACATGCGGGATCAATGGTGTCCAGGAGATAGGATTTGAAGTTGCTCACATGAATCATTGGGTGGATTTTCATCCATGAGGGTAATTGGACCCTGTATGATGTCTTCCCGACCTTCTGAATGATGTCGACTGGACCTTCGTATTTCTGCACAAGGTGTTGATCTTTGTTACCCCGGAATCGGAGTTATTCCGGGCATAATTTAATGAGCACTTGATCTCCTGCTTGAAATTCCAACGGTCTGTGCTTATTGTCGACCCACTTCTTCATGTGCTTAGACGCCTTCTCAAGGTATGCTCGGGCAACATCAATGGATTGTCGTCATTCTTTGGTGAAGTTGTAAGCTTGGGGGCTCTTTCGTGCGTAAGGGTGGTCGATGATGTGAGGTAACACAGGTGAGCGCCCGCATACTATTTCAAAAGGAGCCTTCTCTGTAGTCGTGCTCTTCTGGCAGTTGAAAAAAAATTGGGCTACATCAAGCATTTGTATCCAGTTTTTCTGTTGAGCATCAATGAAGTGGCAGAGGTATTCCTCCAACATACTATTGAAGCGTTCTGTCTGACCGTCGGTCTGCGGATGGTAGTGATTACGCTTGTTTACATGCGTAAAAAGAAGGTTTTAGATGCTGTTTTTACTATGTTTTAACTTTGTTTCAGACTTTTTCTCAGTTGTTTGAGTTCTAATTCATGCAAAATTCATATATGATGGTTTGTGGTTGGCTTATATTGTATTTATGACATTTTAGGACCATTTGGGAGTGCAAATTAATCAAAAGAAGCAAAAAGTCGAAAATACCTACATGGGAGGAGCCAGACGCCTGGGAAGGCTGCAGAAAACAGTTTTTCATCCAACTTTGCCCTTAATGAAACGCGTCTTCCAATGCGTTGTGGTGGTTCCAACCGATGCATACGTGTAGAAGAAGTGTTCCACAATTAGTTTGAGCACGATTTAGTCAGTCAAAGATGTTGGAAATGAGTGATTCACCATCGTTTTAGGACCTACCTAACCAATTCTGCAAAGCTATAAATTCCAGCAGCTTCTCCACCAAATTCATCAAGCCTTGCTTCCTTCTCTTGATCACTTTTAGTGTTTCTTTGTTGCTTTCTAAGTACTTTTTAGTTGCTTTCATTAGTTGCTTTTGGTTTTTAAATCCCGAGCACTTTACATTCCTTTATTGAGCTTTGTTTTGTTTCCGTTTGTACTTAGTTATTTTCTACCTATTCAAATTTATAAAAATCCAGCACTTTGCTTATCTTCCCTTTGCCTTTACTTTATTTTTAGTTAAGAGAGTTGTGTTTTTGGAAGAAAGAGCACGTGACACTCCCCCTTGCTTGAAAGAGAAGGGCGAAGCTCTCAATCCCGAGAAAAACTCTCCGTTAGTTAACTTTTGTTTTTCACACATGCATTCCAATTTCAACCATTTTACTTGCTGTATTTTCTTCAATATGTCTTTCTAAATTCCCGTCTCTAGCCCGGTTATGGATAGTTAGCCTTTTATTTCTAAAAAAGGGTGCTAAGAAGTAGTGTTTTTGCTTTCCACTCATTACTCAACATGTTTTCCCAAAAAGTTAGGATTTAGAGAAGGCCACTGTAAGTCTTCACAAGTGAATACTGAAAAGGTTGCTTATTTGCATTGTTGAGTAGTTAAACCGAGGAGAGGAGCGCCTTAGACATAAGGGTTCCGCTTAAGTAGCCTAGACATAGGACCTTAACCCGAGGTTGCGACTATTTCCATCCTAAAACTAAGATATCTCTCGTAATAGACATATTAGGGAATGTCTTAGGACTTTGAACTTGCTTAGACATAAGTCAAGTGAAAAGCGTAGTCGTTGGTTCCTAAAGTAAAATGCATATCGTCCTTAGCATATACTTGATTCTTTGTTGGCTAACTTGAAGTAATTCGGGCTAGGTTTTACCATTATAAGACCAAATCCCAAATCCAAAACCATTATTTGTGACCACTTCACATTTTACAAGAATCACTCATATCAACATTCACTATACTTTAAAACTTTAGAGTTTGGAAATTATTTAGAAGTCCTTGAGGATCGATACTTGGATACTCCATCCATTTTATATTACTCGGACAGGTGTGCGCTTGCATCTATAGAATTGTTACCACGCTTAGTACGTGCGTTCAGCATCAACGCCCAGTCAAGGTTTTGGCTCCGTTGCCGGGGACTTTAGTTTTAAAATTGTTTTCAAATTCTTTTAGTTTTTATTTTTGTGAATTGTTGTTGGGTATAATTTCCATCCACCGTTTTTGTTCTATATTTTTGGTCGTTTATCTCACAAGGGTAAGTTAAAGTGCATGAGCACAAGATCTTTTCTTCTACCCCTTGACCCTGAGATTGAGCGGACCCTTCGAAAAACTCGAAAGGAGCAAAGACTTCGAAAACAACTAGAAAAGCAAAAAGAGAGAGAAGTTGAAATCAGTCCTGAAAGTGAGGTAGAGAGTATGAGCACATCAATGGCAGATATTCCACCTCGTGATCCGGTTGATCCACCTGCTGTTAACGGTAATATGAGGGATCATGCAAGAAATGATGAATCCAACCATATCCAGATGGCGGACAACAGAGACGTGGCAATGCGAGAATATGCCGCCACGGCTTTTCAGATCTTTGATTCAGGGATAGTCAACCCTATTCCAGCCCACGCAAACTTTGAGCTTAAACCAATGATGTTCCAAATGTTGCAGACAATTGGACATTTTGGAGGGCAGGAACATGAGGATCCACATGATCATCTGAAATCATTCATTCAAATTGCAAATGCATTTCGATTACCTGGTATAACAGACCATGCTCTTAGACTAACACTTTTTCCATTTTCTTTGAAGGACCAAGCTAGAGCATGGCTCAATGCATTTCCACCGGGATCCATCACCACATGGGGGTCGTTAGTGGAAAAGTTCTTAACAAAATTCTTCCCACCTACTCGCCACGCTGATATCAGAGAGGAGATCATCTCCTTTAGACAGTATGATCGTGAACCTGTTCACGAGGCGTGGGAAAGATTTAAAGAACTAATCAGGAAATGTCCGAACCATGGCTTGCCGGCATGCATCCAGATAGAACATTTCTTTAGAGGTTTAGATCATCCTACTAAGATGATGCTAAACAATGCTGCCAATGGAGCCTTTACAAAGAAGACAGTCAACGAGATAGTCGACATCCTAAATGACATAGCTTCACACAATGAACTATGGTGTTCGCAATGATCTAGGGCAGCACCAAAGAAGCAAGATCCAGCTGGAGTTTTGGCTCTGGACATTGCTACCTCGATGCAAAAAGAGATGGTTACAATGAACCAGAGGCTGAAAGAGATGGCGTTGGGAATAAAAAATCCATTAGCCACGCCGATACAACCTGTGCAGTCGGATTATTGCACTCCTGCCCCTGTTTGCCAAGTCAATGATCTCATTTGTTCATTTTGCAGTGAAAACCATATTTATGATAAATGTCCACATAACCCTGCTTCCGTTTTTTATGTAGGACATGGGAACAATAGGAACTTTAACCCATATTCGAACACCTACAACCCAGGTTGGAGACACCACCCTAATTTCTCATGGAGAGGTCAAGGAGGTGCGAGCGGTTTTAATCAAGGGCAGAGCCAGCAGAACAAGCAGCCCTATGTTCCACCTACACAGCAATACATCCTGCCACCGCAACAACAGTACAATCAGAGAACACAAACTCCACCAGTTCAAAATAACAACTCAAATCTTGTGAATATGATGAAGGAGTACATGGCCCGAACCGACGCAGTGATACAATCCCAAGCGGCATCAATGAGGAATTTCGAGACCCAATTGGGACAGCTCGCCAATGAATTGAAGAATAGACCACAAGGTTCTTTTTCAGGCCATACTGAATTACCAAAGCGAGAAGGGAAAAAACAGTGCAAAGCTGTCACCCTTAGGAGTGGACTGGCATATGATGGACCAACAATGCCAACAACAGATGTACAGATTCCGTCCACTGAACCAACTGTAAAGATACCAGAGAATCCAAAAACACCAGAAAAAGAAAATATTAGAAAAGGTAATGAGGACACCCCGAGTGTTCCTCTACAGGTACAACCTTCTTTTACCCGTACTCCCCCGTTTCCACAAATATTAGTTAAGAAAAATAATGATTCCCAGTTTAGAAAATTTTTAGATATTTTAAAACAATTGCATATAAATATACCATTAGTAGATGCTCTATAACAGATGCCAAATTATGCTAAGTTTTTGAAAGATATAGTTTCTAGGAAGAAAAAGATAGGAGAGCATGAACTGGTAGCCATGACAAAATGTAGTAGTGAAGCTGTAGGCAGCCCGCTACCCATGAAATGTAACGATCCTGGCAGTTTTACCATTCCATGTTCCATAGGAGGGAAAAACTTAGGTAGGGCATTATGTGATCTAGGCGCTGGCATTAATCTTATGCCATTACCAGTTTTCAAATCATTAGGCATAGGAGAAGCTAGACCTACTACGGTTACCCTCCAACTAGCAGATTGATCTATCATAAGACCTGAGGGAAAGATAGAAGATGTTTTAGTCCAGGTGGACAAATTCATTTTCCCTGCGGACTTTATCATCCTAGATTGCGAGGCGAACTTAGACGTTCCCATTATTTTGGGAAGACCATTTCTAGCCACTGGGGATACAGTTTTTAATGTGAGGAAGGGAGAAATTACAATGAGGGTAAATAATGAAGAAGTTAAATTTAACGTTTTAGACGCCATGAAATTACCAGGAGACTTTGAAGAGTGCTCTGCTATAAATAGCTTGAATCCTGTTATGGTTGATGAGTTTTATGACTTGTTAGTTACAGAGATTGAAGAAGAGCTTGATAAGATAGCAGAAGAACCGGAAGATGTGACTAATTCTGTTGAAAAAATACAAAAAGAAGAATGCAAGTCGTTACTTCCGTCCATAGTGGAACCACCCACTTTGGAGCAGGAGCCATTGTTGTCGCATTTGAAATATGTGTATCTAGGGGATAACGACACTGTACCAGTTATTATAACTTCCAATTTATCACCTACTAATGAATATTCTTTATTGCAGATTTTGCAGAAGCACAAAAAGGCCATTGGATGGACGATAGCAGATATCCGAGGGATAAGCCCGGCCTTTTGCATGCACAAAATCTTATTGGAAGAAGATGCTAAGAACTTTATCGAGAGTCAAAGGAAATCTTCTTATGAGAATGCTAAGCTGTTTAAGGAAAAAACTAAACAGTGGCATGATAGGCGTCTTCGACCGAACAATCTTCAAGAAGGTGATCTGGTTCTGTTATTCAATTCTAGGTTGAAACTTTTTCCTGGGAAACTTAAGTCTAGATGGTCTGGTCCCTTTCAAATTTTTAAAGTCTACCCATATGGTGCAGTGGATCTAGTTGACTCTAAGAGAAGTATTTTTAAAGTAAATGGGCAGAGACTTAAGCTGTATTTTGGAGAACTAGTGGATAGAGGAAAAACCTCTATTCAACTTTCAGGTCAATAAATGTTTGCGAAAAATGTTTTTCCTTCTTATCCGTTTTGAAAGAACAAAAGTAAAGGAAGGAAATTTTTGTATCTTACATTCTTTTTGTTTAATTATAAAAAGTTTTGCTTAGTAAGAATGTTCCTGAAAACGTTAAAAAAAAAGAAAGAAAGAAAGAAAAAAAAACGTTGAAAAAAATTACGTAGGTGCTTGGCGCCTGCCCTTTGCGAAAAAGAATCACGCAGGCGCCTGGCGCCTGCCCTGTTTTTCCAGCATTTCGAGAATTCTTCTTCCTTCGTGATTTGGGTTTCATTTTTCGACTTTTATGGGTTTTATTTTTGGTCAAACATTAATCCTTTGTGATTTAAGTTTCAAATCTCTCTTTAAACTCAAAAATACTTCAATTCTTGTTTCCCTAATCCTATTTGGAATTCAAACTTATTTTTCCTTTTAGGTTTAGGAAACCTAGTTGAATTTAAATCTCAATCCCTTTCCATTTAGGATTTAGTTTGGGGAAAGCTTTAAATAGACCCATTGCCTAAGCCTTACACCTCAACAAAAACCCACACAACTCTCTTCCAACGGAGCATGATGAGCATGTCACTCAGGATAGGGCCCTGCTGGTTTATGCCATGCTAAAGGGCATAGATGTGAATTATGGAGAATTGATCAATACCAGTATCCATGAGTGTGCCCACCGGACACGTGGTAAGCTTTATCACCCACGTTTGGTCACTTCTTTATGCGTGCGACAAGGTGTACAGCTCCCTGAGGATCAAATTAAGAGAGATGCCCCAATTGTGGAAGAGAAGAATATTCGGAGAATTATCGCTCATGCGCTACAATGAAGGGAAGGTATTGGGACGTCTCCTACATCGGAGATCCGTCGTCTCCGAGAGAAGAATCAACAGCTGCGAGATCAAGTTCGAGAAGTCGTGCAACATATCTACCACTTGAGGGCTTCATTAGATTTTGCGGTTTTACCTTCATGGCCTCCAGCGCTAGCTGCTATCCTTGGTCATCCATCTTCCAGTACCGACACTGATCCTAGTCCACAACCTCCAACCTCATGAAGGGGAGGTTCCTTCTTTGCTATTTTTTGTGTTTTATTCTTTTGGTTAATGACGTAGTTTGCATATTCTAGCATTACTATGCATGTTTTTTTGTATTGATTATGTTTTGAGCTCAGTTGAAGCATGAATAAATTAGTATCGTTTATCTTCTGATCACTTAAAGTATGCCTTCACTTAACCTTAGTTTAGCTTTTCACATGCCTATTTTGAAGCATCTGTGCTGTGCATGTGATTTCATGTCGATGATGATTATAAGAGATTGTTGAGTTTTCTGTTCTATGTCTGACTAAGCTTTGAGCTATTTCCTTCGTTTATGTGATAAACTCATTTTCTTTTATGTCTTTTTGATCTTTACAGACTTTAAACTTTTTCTTTGCCCCTATATAGGAAGTCCTTGTCCTTTTTACTGTTAAGCCTTTTTCATCATATGCAAAAGTCTTTTCCCAGTGAGGACACTGTCTCTCTTAAGTTTGGGGGGGACAGTCGTTGTGTCAGTCATTGTTTCAGAAAGATAAAGTGTTATTATATTTGAAAAATCATGCTATTTTCTTTTGAAAAAGAGTAAGTTGGAAAGAAAGAAAGTATTGAAAAGCACTTAGCTTAAGAAAAAAAAGGAAAAAGAAAAAACAAATGAACAAAAAAAAGTTGCAAAAGAGTAAAAAGAGTCTTGTTGAGAGAAAATAAGAGTGGGGAAAATACTTGTGTTAGAAAGAAAAGAGTGGTAAAAACAATGAGAGTTAAAGAAAATGTATTTATGATTTTCGAGTCATACTGTAGACACCCATTTAGTTTTAGGTGTTGACTTTGAAAATTGCAGTAAGGATGGTGATAAGTGACTTCGTGTTTCTCATTGTCGTCGTCTTATGACCTAGCTGTTAGTTTCAAAGTCTTTCTACGAGTAGCTGTGGTTGAAACCGATGTTAGTGTGTGGAAACCTCAGGGGCTAGTAGCTGGTCTTTCAGATGTAAAAGTCTCAATGTAAAAAGGGAGTGTGCAGATTCCTTAGGGGTATTTGAAAACGTTTTCTGTTTTTTAAAGGAAAAAAAATTTTTGAAAGAGAAAGTTTTTATCATTTCAAACTTGGTTCATAGTGACTAAGCTTACAAAGCCAATAGAATGGTAGGCTTTGATATCTTTTACCTGAGACAATTTATGATTTAACATTTCGGTTGCTTTTGCTTTACCTTGTCCATGTGTTAGAAAGCTGACTAAAGTTGCTAAGTTTTGCTTGAGGACAAGCAAAAAGTTAAGTTTGGGGGTGTGATTACGCTTGTTTATACGCCTAAAAAGAAGGTTTTAGATGCTGTTTTTACTATGTTTTAACTTTGTTTCGGACTTTTTCCCGGTCGTTTGAGTTCTAATTCATGCAAAAATCATATATGATGGTTTGTGGTTGGCTTATATTGTATTTATAACATTTTAGGACGATTTGGGAGTGCAAATTAATCAAAATAATCAAAAAGTCGGAAATACCAACATGGGAGGCGCCAGGCGCCTGGGAAGGCTGCAGAAAACAGTTTTTCTTCCAACTTTGCCCTTAATGAAACGCGTCTTCCAATGCGTTGTGGTGGTTCCAACCGATGCATACGTGTAGAAGAAGTGTTCCACTATCAGTTTGAGCACGATTTAGTCAGTCAAAGATGTTGGAAATGGGTGGTTCACCATCGTTTTAGGACCTACCTCACCAATTATGCACAGCTATAAATTCCAGCAGCTTCTCCACCAAATTCATCAAGCTTTGCTTCCTTCTCTTGATCACTTTTAGTGTTTCTTTGTTGCTTTCTAAGTACTTTTTAGTTGCTATCATTAGTTGCTTTTGGTTTTTAAATCCCGAGCACTTTACATTCCTTTATTGAGCTTTGTTTTGTTTCCGTTTCTACTTAGTTATTTTCTACCCATTAAAATTTATAAAAATCCAGCACTTTGCTTATCTTCCATTTGCCTTTACTTTATTTTTAGTTAAGAGAGTTGTGTTTTTGGAAGAAAGAGCACGTGACACTCCCCCTTGCTTGAAAGAGAAGGGCGAAGCTCTCAATCCCGAGAAAAACTCTCCGTTAGTTAACTTTTGTTTTTCACACATGCATTCCAATTTCAACCATTTTACTTGCTGTATTTTCTTCAATATGTCTTTCTAAATTCCCGTCTCTAGCCCGGTTATGGATAGTTAGCCTTTTATTTTTAAAAAGGGTTGCTAAGAAGTAGTGTTTTTGCTTTCCACTCATTACTCAACATGTTTTCCCAAAAAGGTAGGATTTAGAGAAGGCCACTGTAAGTCTTAACAAGTCAATACTGAAAAGGTTGCTTATTTGCATTGTTGAGTGGTTAAACCGAGGAGAGGAGCGCCTTAGACATAAGGGTTTCGCTTAAGTAGCCTAGACATAGGACCTTAACCCGAGGTTGCGACTATTTCCATCCTAAAACTAAGATATTTCTCGTAATAGACATATTACAGAATGTCTTAGGACTTTGAACTTGCTTAGACATAAGTCAAGTGAAAAGCGTAGTCGTTGGTTCCTAAAGTAAAATGCATATCGTCCTTAGCATATCCTTGATTCTTTGATGGCCAACTTGAAGTAATTCGGGCTAGGTTTTACCATTATAAGACCAAATCCCAAATCCAAAACCATTATTTGTGACCACTTCACATTTTACAAGAATCACTCATATCAACATTCACTATACTTTAAAACTTTAGAGTTTGGAAATTATTTAGAAGTCCTTGAGGATCGATACTTGGATACTCCATCCATTTTATATTACTCTGATAGGTGTGCGCTTGCATCTATAGAATTGTTACCACGCTTAGTGCGTGCGTTCAGCATAAACGTCCAGTCAGTTAGCTTGAGAATATGTTCAAGTTGGAGCCAAGTAGCCGGAAGTGTTCCGTCCAGAAGGTTCTAGTGAATCTTCCATCTCTATCACTCACGATGCTTTTGGGGACACCTCATAGTTTCACTATGCTCTTGAAGAATAGTTGTGCTGTCATCTCTACGAAACACATCTTCGGAGTTGGGATAAAGGTTACGTATCTGGAGAATCTGTTGACAATAACAAGGACAACTTCGAATTCTCCAACCTTGGGCAGGTGGGTGATGAAGTCCAGGGATAAGCTCTCCTAAGGCCTTGATGGCATTGGGAGGGGCTCCAGTAAACCGACAATTTTAGTTCTCTCGACTTTGACTTGTTGGCAGATGAGACAGGTCTTGGTGTATTGCATAACATTGTCTCGCAGGTTCGGTCAGTCGTACCCTTTCTTCAGTATGGCATATGTTATCTGCCACCCAACGTGGCCAACCCACATGGTGTCATGGCATTCTCCCATCAGGAGTTTCCTCAGGTTTCCTGCTCGCAGAACATGGAGACGATTGGTTTTGCTAAAACTGAGGTCGTCTTCGACCCAAAACTGGCAGGTCCTTCCGTATTTTACTAGCTGAATGATTATTTGGACTGCTGGATCGTCTTTCAGGTGTGCCTTGATGGCCTCACGAACAGACCCCGTCAACTTGCTTGCTTTCAGATGAAATAACATGCACAGGGCCACATGTTCGCTCTTTCGACTAAGGGCGTCTGCTGCTTGGTTTGATCAACCAGGCCGATGTTCGAATTGGAAGTCGAATTCGGCGAGGTACTCTTGCCATCGGGCTTGTTTTGAGGACAACTTCGACTGATTGAAGAAATGACATATCGAACTGTTGTCGATTTTGACAACGAACTTGGAGCCTAATGGATGTTGTAAGGAGGAGACTTGATCGGAAAGACCATTAGCTATGCCACATGCAATTAATTTCTTTTAGTTAGGGTAGTTGTGGCTATTTAATCGTGTAGTTGAGTTGTTAGCGGTTGGTCTTGTTTAGTTTTATGGTCTAAAGGATGTTATAAGGTTGCCGATTCATTATTCTTTTTAGAGCATTAATTGTGTTAGCTTCTCGAACTATGAGATTGTAACCTAATTAGGGTATTTATGAGTACATTTGTTTAAGTTGATCGTACTTGATTAAGTTCTTGCTCCATTGTCATTCGAGATGTTAATTTTCTTTTAGTGGATGGTTTATAGTTAGTAGAGGTCTCCTTGAAGGGTTTGGTTGATGTGAAGTCGGTAGTTAATGGTTTATCTGTACAGGATGAGAGTTTATCTTAAACCTTTAGTGGGTTGTTCTAATTGTTCAAGCTCACGTGAGTGTTGAAGATCAGAGTAGCGCAGCAGAAGCGTGGTAGCATTATTGCTTAGTTTTGTTGTGAAGACAATTCTCTTCTTTTTATGAAAATTTTAGGTAGTCTTAGTAACGGTCCATGTTGGGAAATGGTGAAATTCCTGGGGCGTTACATTCGCGGTCCGGTCTTATACAAACTCATTGTACATGATACCCCCACTCGCATGTCTCCACACGAACGACCTGGATCGAGTTGTCTGTAACCTTTACAGATTGGACCGTATCCATAGTGTTGCCAGGATAAGGTACCCAGCCTTATCCATATACTATAAACCCTTTAGGTTATTCACGGGATATTATCCCTTCCTATATGAGAGGTATATCAAATATATACTCTGTATATCAAATATATACCCAGTATATATACTGTCCCGATTACAATCAAATAACCTTAGATGTTTAGTTTATTGGATTTGGACAATGCAATGCTATGTTTCAACAACAAATTTATGGAATAAAACTTTATTGAATATACATTTGTTTTTACATAATACAAACTACGAGTTTAGGGCAACACACCCAACAAACTCCCACTTGAACTAAACTCGTGTGGGGTGTACATTATCATAAAACAAAGGGAAAATACAATAAACTAGGACATACAGTATACCCATTACATTTCTCCCACTTGCCATAGACTAATTGTACAATGCTCGTAAACCTAGACTTTTTAGATGGCCCTCAAACACTTTAGCCGTGAGTGCCTTCGTAAAATGATCAGCAATATTGTGCTCTGTAGCGATCTTTGTGACAATCACATCTCCTCGCTGCACTATCTCCCGTATAAGGTGGTACTTCCTTTCAATGTGTTTGCCTCTCTTATGGCTTCGAGGTTCTTTAGAATTTGCCACAGCACCACTGTTATCACAATAAAGTGTGTTGCGCAAGTTCATGTTTGGAACGACTTCCAAATCTGTCAAGAACTTTCTAAGCCAAACCGCCTCTTTTGCTGCTTCACAAGCTGCAACATATTCAGCCTCCATGGTGGAGTCTGCGATACATCCTGGTTTGATGCTTCGCCAAACTACCGCTCCTCCATTAAGAGTGAATACTGACCCCGACGTGGATTTCCTTGAATCCTTGTTTGTTTGGAAGTCAGAGTCAGTGTATCTTGTAAGGATCAAATCCTTAGCGCCATACACGAGCTTGTAATCCCTCGTTCTCCTTATATACTTGAGGATTCCCTTAACAGCAGTCCAGTGATCATATCCTGGGTTGGATTGGTACCTACTGACTATCCTTACCGCATAGCAAATGTCAGGCCTAGTGCACAGCATACCGTACATCAGGCTGCCCACTGCCGAAGCATAGGGTATGCGTTTCATATCCTCAACTTCTTGAGATGTCTTAGGACACTGTTCTTTAGACAGATGAATTCCATGCCTGAAGGGTAATAAACCTGTCTTGGAATTCTGCATCGAATATCGAGCAAGCATCTTATTGATATAAGTTGCTTGAGACAGGGCAAACATTCTGTTCTTGCGATCCCTTAGAATTTGGATGCCAAGAACATACTGAGCTTCTCCCAAATCCTTCATTTGGAACTGAGTCGCTAGCCACTTCTTTATGTCAGTAAGGTATCCTACATCATTCTCAATGAGTAGAATATCATCCACATACAACACTAAGAAGGCTACGGTGTTGTTGACGATCTTATTGTATACACAAGGCTCATCAACGTTTTGGTCAAAAGCATAAGATTTGATCGCAGTATCGAACCTTATGTTCCAAGATCGAGATGCTTGTTTTAGTCCATATATGGACCGTTTAAGCTTGCAAACCTTTTGCTCTTGACCTGGTTCTATGACTTCGGGTTTAGACATATAAATACTTTCTTCAAGATTGTCATTCAGAAAAGCAGTCTTGACGTCCATTTGCCATATCTCATAGTCATAATATGTGGCAATGGACAAAAGTATTCTAATAGACTTAAGCATAGCTACAGGGGAGAAAGTTTCTTTATAGTCCACCCCTTCCCTTTGTATGTAGCCTTTTGCCACAAGTCTCGCCTTATAGGTCTGTACCTTTCCTTCGGCGTCTCGTTTTCGCTTGTTGATCCATTTGCACCCGATGGGTTTTACCCCGTCAGGTTGATCTACAAGTTCCTAAACGGAATTGAAGTAAATCAACTCCTTTTCCAAGTCCATTGCTTTGACCCATTTGTCCTTGTCAGTATCTTCCATTGCCTTCTTATAGGTCAATGGATCCTGGATGCCGTCATCAGGTATGACAACTTGAGTTTCAGTTAAACCCACGTAGCGTTCAGGTTGTGATACAATCCTCCCACTACGTCGAGGCACCCTCAACGCTTGAGATGGATGTGACTGACGTGATGTGCTGGCTTCATCAACAACTCTTGTTGTAGTGCCAGTTTGATCAACAACTCTTGTTGACGTGTTTGTAGCCTCTTCGGAAATCTCATTAATTACTACCTTACTCCGTGGTTTATGATCTCGAACATGGCCTTCTTTTATGAAAGTAGCATTTGTCGATACAAACACTCTGTTTACTTTATGATCGAAGAAGATACCACCTCTCGTCTCTTTAGGGTAACCTACGAATAAGCATACTTTTGAATGAGGTTCCAGTTTCTTCGGGTTAGTCATGAGCACGTGTGCCGGGCATCCCCAAATGCTAAAGTGACGTAAACTAGGTTTACGACCCTTCCATAGCTCAAAGGGTGTTTTAGAAACACTCTTTGATGGAACTACGTTCAAAATATAAATTGCAGTATCCACTGCATAACCCCAAAACGAGTTAGGCAACTGAGCATAGCTCATCATTGATTGAACGATGTCCAACAGGGTTCTGTTTCTTCTTTCTGATACACCGTTTTGTTGAGGTGTACCAGGGGCTGAGAGTTGGGATGTGATTCCATGTTCTATCATATAGTCCTGGAATCTCAAGTCCATATACTCTCCACCCCGATCTGATTGAAGTGTTTTAATGGTTTTACCTAATTGATTTTCAACTTCAGTCTTGTACTCCTTGAACTTTTCAAGGGCTTCAGACTTATGTTGCATTAGGTATAAATAACCATACCTTGAATAATTATCGATAAAAGAGATGAAGTATTCATACCCTCCTCGAGCTCTAACATTCATCGGACCACAAAGGTCTGAATGTATAAGTTCTACAGGCTCTTTGGCGCTATAACCTTTTCCAGTAAGAGGTCTTTTAGTCATCTTGCCTTCAAGACAAGACTCACATGGTGGTAAAGAATCGTCTTCTAACTCACTTAGAATGTCATTCTTAACCAACCTCCCAATCCTATTGAGATTAACGTGACCTAATCTTAAGTGCCAAAGATAGGTATCTTCCTTTTGAGAAACTTTTTACCTTTTATTTTGAGTTCTAGCATTTTTAAACAACTCGGTATTTAAGACTGCTTTAGTTATGATTGGTCTTAGCACATACAAGTTGTTTTCAAGTAAAGCTGAACAAACGTTACACCATTTCTTGAAATGAACACTTCATTTAAATGAAATGAAATTGAATACATCTGTTCTAACAAACAAGAAATTGAAATTAAGTTCCTTCTAATTTTAGGAACAACGTACACATTATCTAATTAAAATTTCAAGTAATTAAAATTGTCTTAACGAGTATTGTGGGGTGCTAATACCTTTCTCATACACGAAAGACCACCAAACCTAAATCGTTTTGCACTTATCAATTTATCCATGCAGTTTTCGTGGCCAGTCACACCCTATAAACAAAGACTGGTGGCAACTCCATCTATTTCCTCTCGGGAAGAAAGTCGGCCACTTCGTGTCGCGAACCTGTAGCGATAGTTTTTATATATGTTTCATTTGAATCAATGAAAAAGCTTAAGGGAAAATTATTCCCATTGTAAAATGGTTATCGGAGACAACTTTCGTGTGCTCTCTCTAATTTAATTGTTACATAGGGCTAAATTTCTAAGCAAGGAGGCACCTCGTCCCCACCCACGTGACGAGACGATCTCTTGCTCGAAGACTCAGTGGGGGCCAAGCTATTGGGAGACAACCTACCGGTCGAGGACGCAACGGGCGTGGGGACTTCTAGTGTCAACCTAAAGCTCTCTTCCGAGCTCGCTCGCCTCAACCTAGAACTATTGCTATTCCAATCACACATGAACGAAAACTACAAATTTACAGAAAGAGAGACGAGCTACTAACCTCAACAGGAGAGTAAAAAAATTATCTTGGAAGCGTGAAATGAGAGGGAAGCCCTCAGGTTGATATATATGCAGCGGGAGGTGATCTCCACACTACACGTTTCCATCATTCAAGCGGCCAAGATCGCATGCCTGGATGACGGTTAAGTGCACAAGAGCGCCTTGAAGGTCGTGCTCGACGTGAAACCCCCAGGTGGCAATTAAATGCTCATGTCGGGGCGACTAATTTGTCCACGTCACTCACTGCCCAGTCCAAAAGCAGAGAAACAAATAGCTCGTCCAACGCCTCCACGATGTCTCTTAGATGGATGACCCCTCACCCGACTTAAGAGGGGGCAAATGTTGAGGGGGCAAGTTGTGCATGGACGACCTATTCTAGTGATTCCTAAAAGGCCAACCTAACACGTGTTTACCAGTACTTAGGTAAAAAATTAAGGCGCAAGGGATTCATTGTTAAAGGTAGAGAGAGGATCGACCGAAAGCATGGACATAGGTCGCATGAGGGAGCCCGACGTGAGTAGGAAAATACCCAGATGGGATCGGTAGCTACTCCATTAACCGTTATAAATATACCACAACCCAACGAGCCCAGGTATGAAATATGTCTGAAGCTAATCTATCTAAGCTTGGATTCTTAACTGACTGGATCGTCAGAGTGGCTTACCTGTTTTGTAGGTACCTCTGATGGACATTGCTCCAAGCAGCGCCTACCGACCTCCCAAGGTCGTTCTTTCTGCCTTAGCAGATTTTTGCATGAACAACAATCAATCTAGCAAAGAAAATCAATTTGAAACTTGGTTCTCAAATTTGATAAAACATTAACCATAAATCTATTTGAATTTTAAATTTCAAATTCAATTATTTTTTTAAAATAATTTATTTTTCCTTTGTCACATAAAAAAATCCAAAAAAAGGCATATTTTCTTATCACTCATCACTCATGACATCCGTGCAAAACACATATGAAATCCATGTATCTATTTTACATACACGATTTTCGTGACTAACGATGCATACGACCTTTGAAAGTTGCATTTATGTGTTTTGTTATCACGTGTAAGTGCAAATCTAACGCATTCAAGCATCTTTTATGTAACCTTAAACTTAGGCAAGTGCCTTCATGACAATTCAAATAATTTCAACGACTTAGCAAATTATATTTCATCTCTTTTTTGGATAAATAAAACACAATAATGATCCAAGTGGAAGTCTTGAATAAAGGTTCAATTCAGTTTATTGTTTTTTTTGTTTGATTAACCGAACCCGATCGATAATCAATATCGAAGTTGTAACGCCCCGACTTTACAATAGTGCCACCCTCGAGAATCAATATCAAGATCTAAATTGTGCCCTTGGACTTCTCCGTTTTGGATAAATTAAGTTCTTTGATTTCTAAGTTGAAGTTCTAATTTTAGGTAAATTAGAATGAAGTCTTTTTTCGTTGGACTTAGATAAATTAAGTTTTATAATTTTGGAAAGAGATTTTATTAAAATCTTAATTCAAAGTTTTGGAAATTCGATTTTTCTTTTTTGAATTTTATTCTCGGGGTTTTAAAAATTAGTTAATGTCTAAAATAAATTTTTCCAACCTTTTGAAAATTGGTTTTCTTTTTGGATAAAAGACTAGGATTTTTCCCTCTTTTAAATTCATTAACATTTTGTTATTTTGGGTTTCGCGTCATTAGATTTGTTTGAAAATAGAATTTTAGTTTCTTCTAACCCATGGACTTTCTATTAAATTTGAGAGTTGGGCCTTTTAGTTTTAAAACAAATTAAGATGGATTTTGATGGGGAAGAGAATACCCTGGACACGTGGAGGACCCCTATTGGTGCTCCAAGATGACTCATGAGTCATGCCCAGCTCGGATCGCCGAGATCACCACCACTAGCGTTGACAGGTGCTAAGTATGAGGGCCGATGTGAACCTGGCCGAGGTCCGATCTACCGGGAAGCTCGGTGGGGGCCGAGGTGAGCTACTGTCAGCAGCGTGATTATCGGGTGTAACCGTCGGTCCCGAGGTTACCGGGTGTAACCGACGGTCCCGAGATTACCGGGTGTAACCGTCGCGAGATTAGCGGGACTACCACCCATAAGTAGAGGACCCCACTCCACGATCAGGTACGATGATTTTCTGATCTCGAACTAAACTGGGAATCCGACCTATACTGACTTGATCGTCGGAGTGCTCACCTTTTTGTGCAGGTCCGCCCAAGTATTCTGATCGGTCCGGAGGCCGAGTTCGAGCTGCAATCAGAAATATACTGTTGTGCATATCCTTGCATATACAGATTTTCTTTTAAATTGGGAATGTTGGCTTTTTAGTTTTAAACCAATTTAAAGAAAAAAAAAGAAAAGAAAGGATTAAAGAAAAAAAAACAAATAAAAACCCAATGGCTCTATCTTCTTCTTCTTCCTCTCCTTGTAGAGCCGCCACCCACCGCCCCCCTCCCTTAGTAGCTCCCCCCTCTGGCAGCAAGCAGCACGATGGCACACTTCCATCTACAGTAGTGACGGCGGCGCAACTTTGCGTTCTCGGCGGCGACCTAGGGTAGTGCAACCCGAGAACCAACAATTTTTTCTTTGAAATCAAGCGTGTAGTAATCGTTTGCTGCCATTTCGGGATTGGACACAGTATAAAAGATCTTTTAGAAGCACATATTCCGCCGGGGGGACGATTGGGGCGTGGACATAAAGGTCTTTATGACACAATCAATAATTCGCTTCATTTTCAATTAGGCCTTGCTTTAGCCTCTTTAGGGGTTATTACTTCCTTGGTAGCTCAACACATGTACTCTTTACCTGCTTATGCGTTCATAGCACAAGACTTTACTACTCAAGCTGCGTTATATACCCATCACCAATACATAGCAGGATTCATTATGACAGGAGCTTTTGCTCATGGAGCTATATTTTTTATTAGAGATTACAATCCAGAACAGAATGAACAACCACATGTTCTCCGACGTCGGTTGTGCCAAATCAGACAATTCGCAGCGTTCCTCCTCCCTCAATGGTAGTGCAGTAGTGGGCATAACAAAGGCGGTGGCTCCGGCAGTTATATGCGACGACAGCGGCGTGTTCCGGTGGGTGTCTCGTGTTTTTGCAATAGATCTGACATTTTGGCGACATTCTCTGACTCCAATGACACCTAACAGCCTAGACCCATGAAGCCGAGCGAGTTTCGTGGTGTTTTTCTCCGATCTGAAAACCCCGAGCTTAGATCTGTCGACCAGCAGCAGCGTCTACGACAAATTCTTGGCACGATATCTTGGTTCCGGTGGCCCTGTACGTGACGGTCCTCCAGCTTCGTTCTTCACCAATTGATGACCCCCAACTACCTGGAACGGCCTAGATCCGTGAAGCTCGGCAAGATTCATTAACCCACCCCTGTTCAAAGCTAATTTTGGATTACCTACAACCAAAACGAAATCGATTTGAGTTACCTACCCTCTCCTGCATTTTTTTGGCATGGACCCACTCATATTCTGACTCAAATCAGCTTTACCCATCGGTTTTCAGCATCGGGTCAACAAGTCTAAGGTCTTTCGATCTCTGTTTTTGGAGCCCGAACCTCCTTGGCGTCGACCCACTCCTAACCAAAGAGGTTTTACTGTGAGTTAGTAGGTAACGAATCACCCCAAGCTTGGTTTTGATTAATTTAAGTGTTTCCAATGGAATTCTAATGCAAATATAATCTCATTTGTTTTCGGAACCTTTCGGCAAGGCTTAGTAGCATGTTAGCAACCCTTGTGTAAGTAGTCCTTACTTGAGGGGATTGGTTGCTATTTCCTGCTATGAAATGACTATTTGATTGTGGGCCTATGAGTGTGTTTCAATGATTGTTTGAGATTTATGATACTTTATAAATGTTGTTTATGTTACAATTGTTGAGTAACATTTGAAAATATGTGTAGATGTGGGATATGCTGTATAATGAGCTATATACATGATGGATGTAATATTGGTTTGTCAAGTTTGATTAATGTTATGTCCTGGTTGGGCTAAATGTGAAAGTTGTGTTAACTATTTAGGTTCTATGATTTGTTGTGTTTGGAGCATGCTGACTTTGTTGTGAGTACTGTATTTGAAAATGAACTATTGCTAACTTTTTTGGTAGAATATATGTTGGCTTTCTCTTTTGGAATTCAAAGCATGCTGAATGTTGAAAGAAGGGTATTATTGTGATTCTGGATGGCCATGTTTGAATGATAGTTGCATATGTTTGTGTATAATGCATGTTACGTTGTTGTGAGGTAATTTCTGAATAGGTCGTGGTTTATAAGCATGTAGAACTCTGGTGAGAGTTCCGAGATGTAATGAAGGGAAGGGAGACTAACACGGCCGAGGGTTGGCACGACACTAGTTGGGTATCGAGGCTCTGGGTACAAACGGGGATCGATACACCAGCTTTGGTAGAGATGAGTGTCGAGGCTTCGGGCACAAAAGGAGGGTGAGACGCTGCGAGAATATGTCACCAGATTCCAGGAGGAGCAATTGAAGGTCGCACACTGCTCCGATGACTCGGCCATGTGCTTTTTTGTCACTGGTCTAGCCGACGAAGCCCTCACGATGAAACTTGGAGAGGAGGCCCCGGCCACCTTCGCCGAGGTGCTTCAGAAGGCGAAGAGAGTCATCGATGGACAGGAGCTCCTCCGAACCAAAACCGGCCGACCAGAACGAAAGATCGGCCGGGGCAGAAGTGGAAAAGATATCGAAAAGGCAGATCCCAAGTCCAAGGACAAAGGATCCTTTTCCGGCGGCCGAGCTGAGTATCGAAGGGCGGAGAACGGACCTACCAGGAGCCGACCTTATGAATGCTTCACCCCGACCACGATTCCAATTTCTGAGATCCTAACGAACATCGAGGAGTCTGGAATGGAAAAACTACTCAAACGTCCTGAGAAGCTTCGAGGAGCCCCGGAGCACAGCCATAACATGCCGGACTGCTGGGAGTTGAAGCGCCAAATTGAGGATCTAATTCAAGATGGCTACTTCAAGAAATTTGTAGGAAAGCCCAGGACCAGCTCGGTAGAGAAAAAGGAAGAGCGGAAGCGTTCGAGGATGCCGCCCCGGCGCACTGACCGACCTGCGGTCATCAATACCATTTTCGGAGGGCCAAGCGGGGGTCAGTCCGGACAGAAAAGAAAGGAGTTAGCTCGTGCAGCCAGACGCGAGGTGTGCATCATCAAGGAGCAGAGGCCGACCTGCCCAATCACCTTCGACAGTGCAGACTTCGAGGAGGTCCACCTGCCCCACAATGATGCACTTGTGATCGCTCCCTTGATTGATCATGTGGTGGTCATGAGGGTGCTGGTAGACGGAGGCGCATCTGCTAACATCCTGTCCTTACCGACCTACATTGCCCTGGGATGGACGAGGTCCCAATTGAAGAAAAGCCTGACACCGCTGGTTGGGTTCTCTGGAGAATCGGTCATCCCCGAGGGTTGCATCGACTGGTTGGTCACACTTGGGCAGGACCAAACTCAGGTCACCCAAATGGCCGAGTTCGTGGTAATTGACGGTAGATTGGCCTATAACGCCATCTTTGGGCGACCCATCATCCACTCATTTCGGGCCATTCCCTCAACACTTCATCAAGTTTTGAAGTATTCCACCCCCAATGGCGTGGGCACGGTCCGAGGAGAACAGACCGCTTCCAGGGAGTGCTATGCCTCCGCGCTCAAAGGCTTATCGGTCTGCGCCATCGAAACTCTCGCCAGTGGGGATGAGACGCTCGAGTTCGAGGCTGACCTGTCGATGAGGGAGTTTGCCGCACCCACTGAGGAGCTCGAGCTTGTTCCTCTGCTTAGTCCCGAGAAACAAGTAAGCATAGGAACCAAGCTGGGGGCCACCGACAGAGAGGAGTTGATCCACTTCCTCAGATCCAACTCGGACGTCTTTGCGTGGTCTCACGAGGACATGCCTGGCATTGACCTAAAGATTATGACGCATGGCCTCAGCATAGATCCATCATTCTGACCTGTAAAGCAAAAAAGAAGACCTATAAACAAGGAGAGGAGTGATGTAATTGTTGAGGAAGTTAGCAAACTTTTGAAAGCTGAATACATAAGAGAAATTTCGTATCCCGAGTGGCTCTCCAATGTTGTATTAGTTAAAAAATCTAACGGAAAGTGGAGAATGTGCGTAGATTTTACGAACTTAAATAAGGCATGCCCGAAAGATTGCTTCCCACTGCCGAGGATTGATCAGCTCGTAGACGCCACAGCCGGGCACGAACTGCTCACCTTCATGGACGCCTACTCTGGGTATAACCAAATCAAGATGCATGTCCCAGATCAAGATCATACCGCATTCATAACAGACCAAGGTCTGTACTGTTACAAGGTCATGCCCTTCGGTTTAAATAACGCAGGAGCGACCTATCAGAGAATGGTGAACAAAATGTTCGCCAAGCAGATCGGCCGGAATATGGAAGTGCATGTGGACAACATGCTCGTCAAGAGCAAGCGGTCTAAGTCGCATCTTTCCGATCTGACCGAAGCCTTCGAGGTTCTAAGGACATATCAAATGAAGCTCAACACAGCTAAATGTGTCTTTGGAGTCTCTTCGGGAAAATTCCTTGGCTTCATGGTGAACCACCGGGGGATCGAGGCCAACCCCGAAAAGATTAAAGCCGTGCTCGAGATGGAGGCACCTAAGACGCTGAAGCAGCTTCAGTGCCTCAATGGCAGGATTGCGGCCCTGAACAGGTTTGTTTCAAGATCGGCAGATAAGTGCCTTCCTTTCTTCAAAGTACTACGAAAGAAAAGGGTCGTTTCAATGGACAGCGGAGTGCGAGCAAGCATTTCAGCAATTGAAGAGCTACCTCTGCTCGGCACCTTTGCTCGCCAAGCCCCTGCCAGGGGACAAGCTCCAGTTTTACTTAGCAGTGTCTGACAGTGCCGTCAGCTCGGCCCTAATCAGGCAAGAGAAAGCGCGGCAAAACCCGGTCTACTACACAAGCAAGGCTATGACCGAAGCCGAGACCAGATACCCTCAAATGGAAAAGTTGGCTCTCGCTTTAGTCACCTCGGCCCGACGGCTTAGACCATACTTCCAAGCCCATACTGTGGTGGTGCTCACTAACTTGCCCCTAAAAAACATCTTCCATAAGCCAGAAGCTTCTGGACGCCTGATGGAGTGGGCAATGGTGCTAAGTGAGTACGACATCCAGTTCGAACCCAGAACTGCGTTGAAAGGACAAGCAGCGGCGAATTTCATAGCCGAGCTCACACCACCTTCTGAGCTGAGCGAGTCCGACCTACCATGGACAATCTATGTCGACGGATACTCCAATGAGAAGGGGTGCGGGGCCGGGGTCCTCTTGCTCGGACCCGGAGGCGAGCGATTTGAGTATGCCTTGCGGTTCGGCTTCCGGACTTCTAAGAACGAGGTTGAGTATGAAGCATTTATTGCCGGTCTGCGAATCGCTAGAGCATTGGGGGCCTCTTGTGTTAAGGTCTTCAGCGACTCCCAGCTGGTTGTGAGCCAGATCAAGGAAGAGTACCAAGCCAAAGACTCCCGAATGGAGAAGTATTTGGGCAAGGTCAGATCGTACCTCGTTCAATTTCGAGCATACGAAGTAAGCCCGGTTCCCCGAGCAGAAAATTCTAATGCCGACGCCTTGGCCAAGTTAGCGTCAGCGTACAAGACTGACCTGGCCAGGTCGGTCCCCGTCGAGATCTTAGATAATCCCTCGATCTCAGAGCCAGATCTGATGGAGATCGACGCTCCAGAGTCCTCATGGATGGATCCGATTGTGGACTTTATTAGGGGCAATTCACCACGAGACCCCAAGGAGCGCAGAAGGTTGGCAAGGCAAGCAGCTCAGCTCGTGGTCCGAAGTGGAGCGTTGTACCGACGCGACTTTTCCCTGCCTCTATTGAAATGCCTAACCCCAGAAGAGGGCCTATACGTCCTCAGAGAAATCCACGAAGGAGTGTGCGGCAATCACTCAGGCGCCCGGTCGCTGTCAGCCAAAGTGATCCGACAAGGATACTATTGGCCGACCCTCAGCCAGGACGCCAAGAAGTTTGTTAGAACTTGCGAAAATTGCCAACGCTACGGAAACATAATCCACCAACCTCCCGAGCTGCTCACCCCCATCTCGGCCCCGTGGCCATTCGCGCAGTGGGGTGTAGATATCATTGGTCCTTTCCCTTTGGGCAAAGGCCAGACCAAGTTCGCTGTGGTTGCTGTGGACTACATCACAAAGTGGGCCGAGGCCGATGCACTCTCCCACATAATGTAATCCAGAGTCACGTCCTTTGTATGGACAAATATCGTATGTCGCTTTGGTATACCGAAGGCCATTGTGACAGATAATGGGAAGCAGTTTGACAACGCAAAGTTCAAAAACTTTTGCAGCAAGCTTGGCATAGGTCACCTTAGCTCGTCCCCCGCACATCCGCAATCAAATGGGCAGGTGGAGGCAGTCAACAAGATCATCAAGCGAGGCATCAAACTTAGACTGGGCTCCAAGAAAGGCAGGTGGGCCGAGGAGCTACCAGAGGTTCTATGGTCGTACCGGACCACCCAAAGAGAATCGACGGGTGAGACCCCGTTCTCCCTGGCCTTCGGCTCCGAAGCTGTAGTCCCGGATGAGATCGGCATGCCATCTGACAGAGTAGAGCATTACGAGCCTACAGCAAATGAGGAAGAGCTGGTCCTCAACCTCGACTTGTTGGAAGAAAGAAGAGCAATGGCCCAGCTACGCCTGGCGGAATATCAGGGCAGAATGGCCAGACACTGCAACGCTCGCGTTCGACCTCGGACCTTCCAAGTAGGACATCTGGTCTTAAGGAAGGTCCAAACCCATGTGGGTGCCCTTGACCCGACCTGGGAGGGGCCGTTTGTGGTCAAGGGAATAGTCCGACCTGGGACGTACATATTGGCCGATCTGAAAGGAGACGTCCTCGCGCACCCATGGAACGCAGAGCACCTCAAACGTTATTATCCTTGAAATGCCGAAATGGTTTTCAATGGATCTGTAAAAACTGTTTCAATGGGATTGTGATCGGAATAAATGTGATGATTTAATTTCATGATTCCGAGTTCGACCAGAAATTACATGGGGGCCACGGACTCCCACATGATCACATTCCAGCAGTCGGTAAAAATTCAATCCTCCAAAACCTAAGGGTACGAGGTGTGATGCCAAAACCAGTGATGAACTTAAAATTCAAACCTTCAAGGTAAAGGGCGATGTGAAAAGTTCAAAATGATCAAGCCTCTGAACCTGAGGGTACGATGTACGATATGAAGAACAGCTACGGACTTAGGATTTTAGCCTTTTAACGTTTTTAAGTTAAGGGTGCGATGTTAAAAAATCCAGAGTTGGTGCAATGCATTGAACACTAGACAGAGATTCAAATTCAAACTTTCTATTATTTTAATTGAAGGCGCGACCTCAAAAGTAAGAGGTGCGAGGTGACATTGGCTACAGTTCAAAGAAAAAGCAAAGAAAGGAAAGATGTTGCCAACACCAAAGTAAAAACGAACAAAGCTTCTTCATTAAATGGAGAGCAGAGCCAAGGCTTATAGACCTTGCAGCTCTGCCCTGACACTTACAAACAAAAAAAGAGAAGAGAAGAAAGACAGCGAAAAGCCTCTTGAAGGGTGGTCGCCTAAGAGCCTGCTTGAGGAGCGCCCTCATGAGTGGTGCCGACCTGGTCCTCTTCGAGATCCGAGTAGTCAGACTCCAGATCTCTGACATACTTATCCACCAACGCTTGGGGGCCAGGGGTGCCGCTAGGCCCAGACGCCCACTGCTCGGCATACCTCTTCTTCAGAGCACCGAGATCGATCTGAAGGTCAGGCATGTCGGAAGCAATGCCCTTCATGAGAAACTTGAAGCCCGCGTCAGATAAGTCTTTGGCAAATCCATCGAAGTCAGGATGTTGCCTGAACGATTCCTCCAATAGGGCTCCATTGCTGAGATGCTCCTTCGCCGTCTCCAGCTCGGCAGTCGCATGCTTCAGCTCCTCATCTTTCACTTCGAGCGCCTGGAGCATGTCGTTCTTCTCCTTGAGGAGTTGGAACTTCTCCTTCTCCAAGCCCTTGGTGATAGCATGGGCAGCTCGGAGCTGGGCCTTGCGTCTGTCCTCTTCTTTCTTCAGCAGCTCTGCCTTGGCTTCCACCTCAGCCTTCAAAATTTCCACCTCAGAGTGACCTTTCAGCAGCTCATCCTTCATGGTGAAAGAGGCAGCCTCCAAGGCAGCAGAGAACTCCTCTTTCTCCCTCGCTGCCAGAGCTTCCCTCCCATCCAGCTCGGCCTTCACGACCAGAGCCGACTGAACGGAAGCAACAAACGCCTGAGAAAAAGTACAAAGAAGAAAGTTAGACCGAGATACCTGTTAGGTAAATTAAGCAAACATGAAGACACCAATCTTACCTCAGCGGCGTAGTCGATGGTCCTCTGCAGGACGGACCACGGGTCACTTACAAATTTGGCGCTCTTCTGAGGCAGCGGTCCAAACTTGCAGCCGAGATGCGGGACACCTGGTCCCTCACCCCAGAACTTGACGGCTCGATTCTGAATAGTGCTGTCACGTCGGACGTCCCGCCCATCCTGGCCTCAGGATCGTCCACCCGATCTGCGAAGCTCGCAGGCAAGACCCTACGAGCTTCGACCTCCAAGGGGGATCTAGTCTTCTTCTTCTTCCTCCTTCGCTTCAGAGGGACTTCCTCCCTCACCTCCTCGCCCAAGGGCGAGACGTCCACCGCCTCGGTCTGATCCCTGGGGCGCTTCTCCCTTGAAGGACCCCAGAAGACTCCAGCTCGATCACTGGGGCTGGATCTTCCGAGGCTGGCCCTACCACAGCAGAAGTGGCAGGTTTCAAGCTCTTGGTGGCCTCAAGAGCATGGGCTCGGCCCTTGGACTTGCGTTTCACGTTACTCGCAAACCCGCAAACCATGGCTGTAAAACAAAGAAAAGAAATCAGCACAAAGTTAGAGGAAAATGAGGGGGTAGCAAGCTCGGCATACCTAATTCGGAGTTCCGCCTTGAGGATTCAATGGGACGAACTGCAGGGTTGTAATCTAGCAGCCCGGACTCAAGCAGCAGCTTGTCGGTCACCAAGGTTCCGACCTTCCTACCCCTCGGAAAATGCTCGTTGTAATATTTCAACGTGTCGAAGGAGGCTTGCGTAAGCTCGGGGACTGGTCGGATTGAAACTGCACAAAGACAAAATCCGAGTTGGACCTCAATGACAGGAAAGAAAATCACGAAAGTAAGAACTACTCCATACCTAGGTTCCCAAACCTAGTGGGAACGTCAAAGAAGGAACGTCTTGACTCGTCCTTTGCAAGCCGTTCCCCAGAAGCGTAGAACCACTTCCTCACCCATCCCTTAATGGAGGTCGGCCCCTTAACTATACCGCATGTGCCTTTCCTTGCGCACATATAGAACCGACCAGACTTCTTAGCTATCCTTTTCGCTTCGAAGCACGCGAGAAGCTGGTCTACGTCCAACAGCTCGGCCTCTTCACTATCCCGAGCTCGTGGCCAAAAAAGGATGGCCAAAGGGAAAATGACACCCCACCCAATGGATACGGTTACTTAGGTCCGTTTTCAGCAATTGTCTCTCCTTCGAAGGCTTGTTTGATTCCGATCTCTGTAGTTCAAAAATGGCGAGTCTACACTTATAAGACTTGCTAAGTGTTAGTAAGTTCTTGACCAAATTAAGGATAACTCAGTACTATAGGGATAAGAGTTATTCGAGAGTTAGTATTCAGTCAAGAATGTCTTGAATCAGTGAAGGAATAGTCAACTGCCCTTTGGTGGAGGCTATTTTTTCTCATTGAAGTATCATTGCAAAAGTAATAATGAATGGGTACATTATTTCTTGCTAAATAATATTGGATGAAATAATTAAGAGTTATACAATTCACTAATAGTTTTTTTCACTTTTCAGTAATGCCTACTTCAATTATACAACTGCCAGCTTCCGATAAGCTTAACAGAGACAATTACACAATATGGAAATCGAATTTAAACACAGTGCTAGTAATTGACGATATGAGGTTCGTTTTAACGGAGGAGTGTCCTCCAGCCCCTGCACTTAATGCAAACCGAACAGTTCGGGATGCATATGATAAATGGGTTAAAGCTAATGAAAAAGCTTGTGTCTACATTTTAGCCAGTATATTGGATGTATTGCCTAAAAAGCACGAGACATTAGCTAATGCAAGAGAGATCATGGACTATTTACAAGCCCTGTTTGGACAACCATCAACATCTATCATGCATGATGCGATTAAGTATGTTTACAAATGTAGAATGAAGGAGTGATCTTCCATAAGGGAGCATGTTTTGAACATGATGGTTCACTTCAATGTTGCAAAAGTGAACGGCGCAGTCATGAACGAAATAAGTCAGGTTGGATTCATCTTGCAATCTCTTCCGACGAGTTATTTTCAATTCAAAACGAATGCTATGATGAAATTTAATAAAACCTGACAACCCTTCTTAATGAACTCCAAATTTACGAATCTTTGTTAAAAAACTTAAGGTGTCAAAGACCAATTAATATGTCATATTAATTTGGCTTGGTTTTTGTTTTAATAGAAAATTGATATTTCAATTTTTGTTTTTATAAAAATTAGTTTTATAAAAGATTCATTTAAAAAATAAAGTTAGTGGAAAAATCCAACTTCAGTTGGATTTTTCCACTAACTATTAGTTTTTTAAGTGTTTCTTCAAGGAAATGACACCTATCTTTTACATGCTAGTGTGGTTTGAAATGGAAGTCATGTAAGGCTTGTTCTTGCATGCATTTGGTCTTTATATAGGTGATGAAGATCACTTGGAGAAGACTAATACTTCCTAGCATAAGTGCAAAATTTTTCCTCTCAAATTTCTATTGTTTTCTCCTAGCCATTAGTGCTTTCCCTTTGCTTTCACTCATAATTCGGTCCCACAACCGTGTTCATCAACCCGAGGATAGCACCGATTTGCCGCTGGTGGTACCATTGAGTTAGGAGAAGAAGTTATAATGGAGGTTTTCAAAGGTATAAAGTTAATCACTTCCTCTTTAACTTTTTCATCTTATTTTCCAGCATGCTTATTTTAGTTAAATTGCTTCATTAAGTGTATTACGATCCTTGGCTTCCGCAAAGTTCCATACAAAACTTTTCCCAATAAACTATATTGAAGAACTACAGATCAAGAAAAATAAAACTAAAACAATGAGGAAAAAAGAAAACTTACCGATCTTTGAGAGAAAATACAATTTTTGTTTTTATTCTTTATTATTTTTCTTTTTGAGAGAAAACTAGGTCTAGCAGTTTAAGAAAGTATGGGTTTAAGGGCTTTTATAACAAACCCTAATGAATCCTTTAAAAAAAAGGCCAACATAAAAGATAAAGATTTAATAAGACTATTTCTTTTCATGGAAACCAATTATAGGGGGTTCTAAAGTTCGTTTACCACGAAGTCGACTTCGTTTAGGTGTTCGTGACTTGATCTAGCTCCGATAGATGTGGGTAGCATGAATCATGCATCTAATGGAAGTGGGTAATCGCCATACATAAAGCAACTATTTTGTTTGCATTTTTTTACAATAGGGAATCGCTCCATAACCACCTCTTATGCTGCTGGCAGCTATAATAGGAGTACGGACCACAAAGACTATGTGCTATAGGTTGTGGGCACCACTAATCGACTTAGACGTCGCCAAACACCACTGAAAAATGCAGTTGCACCCCAAACCGCCAGAAAATAACGTATAGCACGCCGCTAGTCGTAGGAGCCGTCACGCCACTGTCGCTGGTGTTGGTCGTCAGGGAAACCTTTGAGAGTTGGATCAAAGAACCTTGCTAACAAACAAGACCCATAGAACGCAATCCCAAAAACCGCGAAACCGATAAAGGAATCAACCCAAGGAAAGTAAAAAATTAGATTACCTTGATGATCAAATATCTCAAGCCAATCAAACTTGTTCCTTGTTTGAGATCCGAATCACTCCACAAGCAAGATAGAGGAAGTCTAACTTGAATGATCCTAAACATGCAAGCTATCACTAGATTGCATAATACATTAGCTCTTGGCTAAACGAAAGGTTCAAAGGCTCATTTCATTACATCTCGATTTTATATTCTATATTCTCAAGGCTGACATACATGGCTATATATAGCCTTAAAAATAGTCCTTACAAGTAACATATGAGCATTTGAAGGGTTGGAACACTTAAGTCCATCAATGCCATAAACAACAATTAACTAATTGTAACCTAAAGAGTAAATGAAAAATCGTAAGACTTAAAATATTTAAAAATACGCCATAAATCCAAACATTAAAGTTTAAATCAGCAAACCAAGATTTTTGTAACCATAAAGTATTAAATGAAGCCTCGTTTAATATAGCATGAACTTAAAATCCATAATTGATGCTTTTGTCTTGAATGAAGTTTGAGTTGACTTGTATTTGATTTGAATATGTTGGAGATTCATATAAAAACTCTTCAGGCTGGGTCATATAGATCTCTTCCTCTAAACCTCCATTAAGAAATGTTGTTTTTACATCCATTTGATGTATTAATAGGTCATGAACGACAGCAAGAGCGATTAGAGATTTAATAGTGGCTATTTTAGTTACAGGAGAATATGTACCAAAATAGTTAATTCCAAGTTTTTGTGTGTAACTTACAACCACTAATCTAGCCTTGTATTTTTCAATTGATCCATCTCGTCTAATTTTCTTCTTAAAGATCCATTTGCTTTTAACAAGTTTATTTCCTATAGGAAGATCTACCAAGTCCGAAGATTGATTAATAACTTTGGAGTATAGTTTACATTTAATTGCTTCTTTCCATAATATAAAATATATAGAATTTATAGCCTCTTGGTGCTTTCTGGCATTGTCAAACCTCCAAAACGTGTGTTTCACTTAATGAAGAGGAAGGGGGTTATTTCCAATATGTTTAAATGAAGCAAAAGTCGTGAGTCCAAGTCAATGAGAGGTTGTTTGGAGAATCTCAACCCATTTCCTCCTAAAATGGTGGGAAATTCAACCTCTTTAAGGGCCTATAAAAGGGAGCCTCTCCCCCATTAGTAAATCATCACATTTTCATCTTCATTTGTTTCATTATTGGCCTGTAGTTTTCGTTCATAAGCTTTGGAGTTCATAGGAGTTATGTTTTAGTTGTTCTTTCTTTGTATTTTCACACTTTTACTTATTGTGTTGCTTTTAATTAAAGTTCTTACTTTCATTCTTCATCTATTATGTTCTTTTAGAGTTCTTAGTCGGGTTTACACTCCCCTCGCGCTTGAAAGAGAAGAGGGTTGAGCTATCACTCCTTGTACGCTGTTATCATTCATTTAAATTCAATTGAAATTAATTCTTCTATGTTTTCATGCATTTCCTTGCATTTAATTATGAACTAATTTAGTTTTCAACCTCTCTTTTGAATGCCTTAGCCAAAATTATTTGATTTTCAAAATGCTCGACATGTGACTTAGACATAAGCCCATAAAACACAGTCCAAGACATAGACCCATAAATGAAAATGAGTTGATAAATACCTTATTTGATTGTAATCACACAAAGAAATATTATTGTAGGTTGCCCTAACCTCTACAGCAACCAAAAATAGTAGAACTCATATTCTCAAGTTTAGCTAGATTGTGGCTGGCGCAATTTCCCGAAAGTGTGTATCTTCCATATTTTCTATCAAAACTAAGGTAAGAAGTAAACACGCTAGTTTTATCAAATTCGTTGATATTTTAAACCCCAAACAACAACTTTGGTCACCACTTTCTTCATAAACGACAATTGCATATTTGAACCATTTCATTTCATTACTTGATTTTGAAAGCACAAGTCCCTGAGGATTCGACATTGGATTGCTTCTGAGAATTACATGTGATCGGGTATGCTTGCACGTATTCCTTATCCTTTAGAGGTAGAGAATGTTCCAACATGTTTTTGATGCCGTTGCCGTGGACTTAATTTTAAAACCCTTTTTTTTAAGTGAGTTGTTTCATTTTGTGATTGTTTCATACAGTCTTGAAATTTAATTATTATATGGGAGTTGTGTATGAGCACAGAGTTTTGTTTGTTGAACTTTGATCCATAAATAAAAAGGACCCTTAAAAGGAGAAAGTGTGAGTAGAGGTTGAGAAAAGAAAGAACATAAAAAAGAGAAACAAGTCGAAGAAGTCGAAGAAGTCAAAGAAGTCGAAGTCGAAGAAGTTGAATAATAGACCATCGAGATGAATCGAAATCCACCTCATCCACGAGATCCTCCATTTCTACAAGATACACCTGTGAACAGAGATATGACAAGTGAGTTTGTAAACCGAGTAGGAGAAGTTCCTAATACGATCATTTGAGCTGATAACCGAGATGTAGCCATATGGAGCTATGTCACTCGTGAGTTCAATAACATAAATTTTGGGATAAGTAATCCTTTACCCGATGTTGCATAGTTCGAGCTTAAGCCATTCTTGTTCCAGATGTTGCAGACAATAGGCCAGTTTGGAGGATTGACTAATGAAGATCCTTATTAACATATCCGATCTTTTATTGAAATTGCTGATGCATTTCAACTTCCTGATGTCTGTGAATATGCACTAAGAGTAAAATTGTTTCCTTTTTGTCTTATGGACAAGGCAAGGACATGGCTAAATGTGGGAACCAGATTCTATCACCACCTGAGCTGAACTGCAGGATAAATTTTTGGCAAAGTACCATACTTTGACTAGGAACACAGATCTTCAAGAATACGTCGTGTCTTTTAGACAAAGGGAGAACGAATCAGTTCAAGAAGATTGTGAGCGTTTCAAATAGTTACTTAGGAGATGCCCGAGTCATGGATTGCCCGCATGTGTGCATATTGAGCAGTTTTGTAGAGGATTGGATCGTCCATCTAGGATTCGTTGAACACCGCAGTCAGAGGCTCACTGTTAGAGAAGTCAGTCAATGAAATCGTTGATATTTTGAATAAAGTGACAGACATTAATCACCAAGGAGAAATAGGAAGGTCGTTACCAAAGAGACAAGCATCGGCAGGGATTTTCGAGTTAGAAACAGTAGCTTCAATGCAAGCCCAGATGACGGCTATGAATCAGATGTTGAAACAACTGACAATGTAGAAGGCTACCAAAACAGCTACTTCATAAGTGATTCTTGAACCTCTCCTGTTTTACAAATTCACGATATATCTTGTGTTTGTTGTGGTGATAACCACTTGTATGGAAACTGTTCAGCTAATCCAACATTTCTTTACTATGTAGGTCAAGGTGCCCGTTAGGATTTCAATCCATATTCGAACACCTATAACCTTGGTTAGAGGCACCATCCAAACTTGTCTTAGAGTAACCAGGAGGAGCAAGTAGTAGTGCGCAAGCACCCATTCAACAATTTAAGCAAAACTACACCGCTCCTGGTTTTCCCACTCAACATGTGTTGCCACCACAATAGTACAATCAAGAAAGAGTGCAAAATAATAATCAGTAAGCTGGTAACAATGGGAGTTTGGAAGCCATGATGAAAGAATACATCACAAAGACTAACGCTACGACGAGAAACTTGGAGATGCAAGTGGGCAGATAGCGAATTAACTTAATTCTATAACACAAGGTACATTATCGGGACACACAGAGAATCCTATGCGAAACCGAGATGGTAGAGATCAATGTAAGGCAGTCATAACGAGAAGCATACTAAGTCATGATAGACTTACACGTCCAGATGAAGGAACTGATGTAGCTACATCTGTTCTTGCGTCAGTCTTTAGTTCACATCCATAAGAGAAACCCAAACCAGTAAGTTCAGAAGAGAAAGGTAAGAAAGCCAACAAAAGCAAGCTAGTAGTGGCTTGCACTACTCTGCAAGTAGGTAATATTAAGATTCCCTCGCCTCTCCCCCAAAGGTTAGTAAAAAATAATAAAGATATTTGAAATATTGAAATAATTGAATATAAATATCCATCTCATAAGAGGAAGAGTGCGTTAACCATAGTTGAACTTTTCTCTGTTCTCTCTCCTCCATGGCGGTGATTTCCGGCCGTCTGGGTGGGGTTTGCAGTCAGATTCTTCTTTTATTGGTGCTTCGATTATGGGTTTAGGAGTTCTTTGGCTTGTGGTGATCGAATTGCACCAACGAGTGGTGGTGGGTTCGGTGGGTTGGGGTTTGTGGTGGTGGACGATCGTGGTGGTATGCTTTCGCTTTGGCGTCAAAATTGGTGTGAATTAACAGGACGATCGGTTGATTTTTGGTGTGGCGGTGGGCTTTCGGTGAAACGGTGGTGTTTCGGTGGGTTTTGGATTTCGCGATTGTTTTTTGGTGGACGATCGATTGTTTCGGTGCTGGTGATTGGTGCGGGTTCTTGATCGTTGTCTATTGATCGAAGTCTTTCGTCTTCAGTACGGTTGATCAGTACGCCATCGATTTTGTCTATTGTGGCTGATTCAGTTGTTCCTCATCGCTTCTGGGTTTGGCTTCATTCAGCGGCGGGATTGACGTTCGTCTGTCTGTCGTTTCAGGCGACTATTTCTGATTCGGCGGTGAAGGCTAAAATCGTCAGTTTGTTCAGACGGTGCTTAGCACTATGAGGAAATCTAAGGGGAGGGGTGGTGTTTCAATTAGGCTGGTGTGGAAATCTTTGCCGGTGCCAGCTAGTCCCTTGGCGGCCATGGCGGAAGGTGGCTCCGGAGCTGGTGGTGTGATGGAAGGGATTGCAGACGCTAGGGTTTTTCATGGGCCGATTGCGAGTGCTAGTGGTGATGAAGGGTTGTGCCAGTCTGGGTTCGAGGGTGACGGTTTGGTCCGGTATATAATTGTGGAAGGTTCAATTCAGTCTGGGCGGCTCGGTCCTCAATTCTATTGTTGGGGTCTAGTTCGGTGGCTTCTCAATCCAGTTCGGCTTATTTGGCGTCGGTTCTGTTAGGTTTAGCTCCGATTCCGCCCGATTCTGCACCCGTTTTTTCCGATTCAACAGGTTATGCCTGGGTTAGCCATGGTTTCGACTGGTTCAACAGCTTTAGCCCTGGTTCCAACGGTTCTGCGCCGGTTCAGGCTATTTCAGCTTCAGTTCGCTCTAGTTCTTCTTCGTTCCCACTGGTTTTCACTCGGGTTCAGCTTGGTTTTGAGTTGGAGCAAGGTTTGGGGTCGATTGGGACCCGTTCCGTGGCCAACGAGGTCGGTTATTTCGGTTGTTCAGGTGGTTCGGCTCATTTCGGCCCAGATTATTGGCATGGCTTTTTTGGATCATCTTCTGGGGTGGCGTCTAGGCTTGAGTGTTTTCATAAAGTGGTTATGGATGGGGAGTTCGTTGCGGTTCCCTCTGATGAAATTGTTGAAGAGGGGGAGAAGCTATGGGATAATTCCTTGGTGGGGTCAGTTTCTGGACTGTTGGCCTCCTTATGCTGTTGTTTCTCGTCCAGTGGCTCGTATATGGGCGAGTGTGGAGGAGCCGGTTATTAATTATCTGGATGATGGGCTTATTGTTTAACGCCCGACTACAATGAACCGCTACCACATTCGAATGACAGGAATCCTGAGATCATAGAAAGTATGGTTAAGAAAGCTTAAAAGAAATAATAGTTACTACCTATACTAACAAGGTGCACCTTCCTCTTCAGTAACTCAATCGTATGAACTCCAAAGTTAAGCGTGCTTGACTTAGAGTAATCTTCGACTGGGTGACTTCCTAGTTGCTTTACTAGGAAGCATGTGAGTGAGGACAAAGGATGCTGAGAGGAATCCTGAGACCATAGAAAATATGGTTAAGAAAGCTTAAAAAAAATAATAGTTACTACCTATACTGACAAGGTGCATTTTCCTTTTCGGTAACTCAATCGTAAAAACTCCAAATTTAGGCGTGCTTGACCTTGAGCAATCTTCGGCTGGGTGACCTCCTAGTTAAGATGTGGTTCGGGGACGAACCAAAGTGGAAGCTGGTGGGCATGTAATGCCCGAGTAGAATGAACCGATAACACACCCGAATGCGAGAAATCCTGAGACCATAGAAAGTATGGTAAAGAAATATTAAAAGAAATAATAGTTACTACCTATACTAACAAGGTGCACCTTCCTTTTCGGTAACTCAATCGTAACAACTCCAAAGTTAAGCGTGCTTGACCCGGAGCAATCTTCGGCTGGGTGACCTCCTAGTTTCTTTACTAAGAAGCATGTGAGTGAGGACAAAGCATGCTGAAAGGACTCGTGTTGGTCTGTAGGGATAGTCTACACTCTTTTAAATAGCTCAGAACTAGACGGTGACGTGGTCGGGTCGCAGTAGATGCAAGGGGATGCTGGGGTAGAGAGGTGCCAAATTCGGATTTCGAATTCTGGTCTGAATCCTGGGCTTGGGGCTTTACATATTGTGTTTCAATTTCTGCATGCTTCTGTTCTAGTTTGGGTTAAATTGTCTAATATTCCGCTTGAGTTGTGGACTCCCCGAGGGCTTAGTGTTATTGCTAGTGTGCTGAGTGTCCCTTTATGTCTTGATATGTCTACTGAGGACCAGAGCTTCCTTTTTTTTGCCCGTACGTATGTGGAGATGAGGGTGCTTCATCTTTTCGGTCGTCAGTTAAGGTTAAGGTTCGTGATTCCTTGTTTATAGATGCTATTGAGTATGCTTTGAAACTGTGGTGGTGTTTGAAATGTTGTATGTTTGATCATTCTGATGCGACCCGTTCCGCTGAGCACGTATGGGTTCCTAAGGCGCTTCGGGGTCCGGCTCTCCAGGTGTCAGCTCCCACAATTTCGGTTTCCCCAATAGTGGTGTCTAAGGCTGTTAGAACCCTTGATACGCGACAACCCAAGCGTATTGAGCTACTCGAGCCACAAGCCACTTGAATCTAATCGTAGAGATGGTTCAACCCGAAAGACAAGGGTTAGAGGTATTACCTTTGCAGTCGTTAACTTGAGCAGACAGGTTACTCATTATGCTTGAGGCCGGAAACACTCCACGAGTTTGATGACCAATCAAACAAGCATGCTCCGTGGGGTTCAAACACGAAGGCCTAAGTTCAACCACACAAAGGGATTCGAAATTTGAGGGGGGGTTTGATCGAAGCAATTGAGAGAAACTCTCACTCTATTGTATTCAATTCGAAAATTGTAAGGTGTGTTACAAATGAGGGGATACAAGCCTATTTATAGGCCAATGCCCTTGGCCTTTTAAGGAAAATAACAAAATTACAAATGAAATTAAAATTGATAAACTCCTAAAAAGTCTAATACTTTCCTAAAAGTGAATTTTAACAATGATAAATAAATCAAAGATAAAATCCAACAAATCTCTCAAGAATAAATCCAAACGATAAAGAAATATTTTCCTTATTTAGGAGGAATGGGCGGCAAGGTGGCTAGGCGCACGTGGGGGATGGGCGGCATGTTGGGTGCTGGTATGGAGGCATGCGCACAGGCGCTGCCGCAAAGCACTGGCATGCGTGTGGGCACCGGGTAGAGGCACTCGCACGAGGGCGCTGGCGCTTAGTCGGCGACATGGCGCGGGCGACGTGGGCGCTAGGCAGCAGGGTGTCGGCGGCATGGGCGACAGGATCCTAGCAGGCGTGAGGCGCGAGGCCGTATGGGCACTGGTGGCGGCAGGGTGCACAGACGCTTGTGCACATAGGGGGCGTAGGCTCGCGGACGAATCTAGCTGGTACTGACGTGTGCGAAGGCGGCGCGCGCATGGTAAGGCGATTGTGAGGTTTCCGGCACTGCGTGCGCGGTAGAGGCGCTCTGTGAGGTTAACGACACGGTATGCGCAGTAGCGGCGCGCGCGCTCAGGGACGTTCGCTTGGTGCTTGCATGGGGGTGGCTCCTCCAATAGCTTGTCCTTGTAATGGGGCCACTTGCTTGATCTTTGTTCTTCTCCACACATCCTCTTGACCCTGGTGCGTTCTTCATTGGCTCTCAAAATAGTCAAAATTTGTTGTTGTTTCCAATGAAGTCTTCTTCGTTTGGGGGTTCTTTCCTCAAGCTCTTCTTTGTTGTTGGTGTAGGTGTCATCTAGGAGTGTTGGGCCAAATATTTGAAGGGATGTGAATCCCGGAGCGGAAACGGATTTTCGTTGCTGATTTTCGGGATACAAAATCGAATTTTAAAGAAGAAAAATACAGGGGAAAAACAAACCTTTGAAAAACGTTTCTTCAGTGAATTCCCCTCGAACACCACCACCGGATCTTCCTCGCTATCCTCTTGGGTCTCGGGATCGTGCTTGTGGTAGCACCTTGATTGAAGAGAGGGAGAGATTGAGAGAATTTGAGAGAAATCCTGGGAGTTTTTTTTCTTCTTTTCTGTGACAAACTTGTTTTACTACTTCTCCAACACTTGGAGAAGAAGAAGAAGGGTCACGTGGGGTAACTCCCCACGTCACAACACCTCCCACTCCCCTGCAATTTTGCTGGGGAGTTAATATTAATAATAATAATAAAATTAATATTAATATATATATATAATATATAATAATAGTTAAAAAATATATATAATAATTAATATATATACAATTAATTAATCAAATTAATTAATATAATTAATTATTAATTCAATTAATAATTAATAAATATATATATACATAAATAATTAACACTTAATTATTTATTATAAAATTAGAATCATATTCTAAAACATTTCTCTCGTATAACCTATAGTTTTAATGTACATCTTATGCACATTATTTTTAACCTATAGTTTTAATATGAATCTCATTCATATTAATTTTATTTGAATCTCATTCAAATAATATCTCTCATAATATATAGTTTCAATTTACAATTAACTATATATATTATAATGTATTAATATACATATAATCCCTTAAGTAATTTGAACAATTCAAATTCTTCCAAAAATTTGATTCTCGTTTTACCCGTTATGAGCTAGCAAGGGGACCTAATGGACCTATAGATCCGAAGCTCCAACGATGCAAGATTAATCGGTCAAACTCATTGACCGAGTTAATCTAGATTCGTTAACTACGGGTCATTCCACTAAAGACCCGCAGCTGCACTCTTCTCAATACAGAATGTTTTCGTGTCCATGGATATACGACCATTAATGACGAGTCAATCCTTGATTAGTGTTCATAAGTCAAGTTGGGTAAAATTACCGTTTTACCCCTGAGTTACATCTTACTCCTTAAACACCACTGCTCCTCTAATGAACAACCCGGTTATGGTCCAACCAATAACCGGAAGTCCCTATCGGTCAATGACAGGGTGGGGCCCCTTGTTCAAGTCTCGGAGTCAGCATTTAAGGGAACACTCACCTACTTCCCTAAAGTCGGGGAGGAGTTAATTTCATCTTGTGAAGTTATGTTCCCAGCTCCCCACTCGGTCTCGTCCCCAAAATGGTAGGAATGTTGAGTCAGCGACTCAGGCCACTCTCACCCATACTGATCAAAGAACGAGTCCTCAAGGGCAGGAGTCCATAACTCACTCAGGATTAAGAATGAGTTGCCTGGTCATTCTAAGAAATGGCAATCTATTACTTAACGGTGTTACATCTAAAAATTGCCTATTTCGCGGTCCGGTCTTATACAAACTCATTGTATTGGATACCCCTACTCGCATGTCTCCACACGAACGACCTGGATCGAGTCGTCTGTAACCTTTATAGAGCGGGTCGTATCCATAGTGTTGCCAGGATAAGGTACCCAGCCTTATCCATATACTATAGACCCTTTAGGTTATTCACGGGATATTATCCATTCTTATATCAGGGGTATATCAAATATATACCCCGTATATCAACTATATACCCAGTATATATACTGTCCCGACTACATCATAAATAACCTTGGATGTTTAGTTTATTGGATTTTTGACAATGCAAAGCTATGATTCAACAACAAATTTATTGAATAAAACTTTATTAAATAGACATTTGTTTTTACAAAATACAAACTTCGAGTTTAGGGCAACACAGCCAACAATATGATCACATCACCTGCCGTTGTGGCTCCTCCTAGGGAGTCAAATGATCGTGTTGTTTGTGGTAACCGTTTTGAGGCTTTGACTTTACCTGTTGAGATTGTTGCAAATGGTCTTGACCCAGGCCCCTCTGGTTGGGATGGTGGTGACGAGGTTTTTTCGCCAGTTTTTGGGGATGGTTTTTCTCAGGGGATGACCAGGACGGTTTCACTACGGTTGTCTCTCGCCCGAGTGGTTTGTCTCATGTTACCATGGCGGGTTCTTCCTCCCCTCCTGTGTCTTATGACTAGTTGGTGCTCGTGGAATGCGCGTGGCTTGAATGCTGCCGCAAAGGGTCGTGAGGTCCGCTCGTTTTTTAGTAGTATTCGTGTTGAGTTTTGTTGTCTTTTGAAGACTCGTGTTTTGCTTAGTAATTTTGCCTCTATCTTTCTTCTCTTCCAGGCACATTTGCAGTGTGTCAGTAGTTACTCTTCTTCTATAATTAGTAGGATTTGGGTGTTGTGGCACCCGGGCCGTTATGATTTTTCTCCGATTTCGATCTCATATCAGTTTGTGCATGTTGTCGTTTTTTATCGGGTATCTCAGATTCGGTGCAGGTTATTTGTGTTTATGATTCGAACTCCACCTCTTAGCAGGCACTATTGTGGGACTCTTTGGTGTCGATTTGTTCGGCATGGTATGGCTCTGATGTGGTTACGGATGACTTTAATGCTATTCGGCACTCAATGGAGGTGCTGGGTGGTAGTCCCAATCTGGCAGGAATGGTGCGGTTGGATGATGTTTTGTTGTAGCAGTTTGGTTGAGCCTCATGTTTCTGGTCCGTGGTTTACCTGGACAAACAAACATCTGGCAGTTAGTCTTATTCGTTGGTGTGTCCAATTAAGTCTTCTTCGTTTGGGGGGTCTTTCGTCTAGCTCTTCTTTCTTGTTGGTGTAGGTGTCATCTTGGAGTGTTGGGCCAAATATGATCACATCATCTCCTCTTTCTTGATTGGATTCGTCCTCGAATCAAGCTGTTTACCTGCATCCAAACGAAGCAAGTTAGTCCAATGATATGCATCTATAACAGGACTATTACCTTTTTAGAGTTGAAAAACTTCATTTTCTTCCTTCTTCTTGAAGATCTCCATTTGATTGTCATTTGTGCTCTCCTCGTGTGGCTCGGCCTCTTGAGGGTTTTGGGATCCTTGAGTGGGCGGCAGGAAGTTGCTTCCTTCTCCTTATTATTTTTCTATTTTTCCCTCCACATTTGGCATTGCTTCGGGCATTGTCTCCTCAATTTTCTGTAAAAACTCAACACGAGTGCTAGGCAAGGTATTTCTTTTTTCTTGAGTTAGGAGTTCATTACCTTCATTAAAATATAGAAGAAGCAATTGTCTAGCACATAGAGCTCGCTGTTAGGGTTGACTTTTTACTGCAGAAACATGTGTCGTAGCCCTGTTTGGCCACGTTTTTTACCTCTTTCCCATTATTATTTTCCAAAAATGACCACATATTCTTAAAGAAGGATATGCATAGATTATTTTTCCATAAAAGTCAAACAATGGTACTTTAAGAAAAATATGAGATAAATGCAGTCAAAGTTGGAAGAAAATAACAGAATTCTGTTTTTGCAGAATTGTGCTCGGCGCATTTTTGGAGGAAAAAATATCAAAACACACGTTTTGATTATGTAGGGCAAGGAGGACATTTCCCACGTGTTCAAAACCGTGAGTCAAAGTCCAAGTGTGGTGGTTAGGTGAATCTCAACCCTTTTCCACCTAAAATGGAGGGGAGTTTCAACCAACCTATGGTGCTATAAAAGGAAGCCATCCCTCCATCGGCAAATCATCCCTTCCAAGCTTCCTTTCATCTTCTTTTCATTTCTCTCTAGTTGTAGAACACGTTGTTAGGGTTGATTTTTATGTTCTAGTTGCTCATTTCTTTGTTTTTCACGCTTTTAGCTTCTGTATTGTTTTTAATTCACGTTCCTACTTCCATTCTTTGTTCATTGTGTTATTTTAAAGTTCTTTAGCAGGTTTCAACTCCCCTCACGCTCGAGAGAGAAGGGGGTCCAGCTAGAACTCCTTGTATGGCTTATTTCTTCATTTGAATTGAATGAAAAATTATTTCTTTATGTGTTCGTGCATTTACTTTCATTTATTTATGTTATAGATTAGTTATCAACCTTTTTGTGGAATGCCTTAGTCAAATGATTTGATTTTCATCACACTCATGATTTTGGCCAGATTGCACCTGGCACTTTTTTGGGTTGGTTTCTAAAAACTTATCTTTACGTCTTTTTTCCATTTGGCCAGTGGGAACTTCATTTATACACTAAAGCCCAACCTTGGGAAAGGTCAGTTAGGTAAAATAATAGGAAACCAATATGGGATGCGACTTAGGAATAAGCACATAAAACATGGTCCCAGTCACACACCCTCTGACCCATAATGCAAATCAGTTGGTAGATATTCTCTAGGATTGTAATCACACATAGGCATATGATTGTCGGTTACCCAAGTCTCTGCAGCAACCAAAAGCGGTAGTGAAAGAGTAGAACTCAAATCGAAGAAAAGTCAGGAATTGCGCTTGGTGCATTTTCCCAACATAGTGTGTTATCCATGTTTTGCATCAAAACAAAGGTGGGAGACAAGGAGGTTGAGTTTCATTAAACTGATTGTTAGTTAAAACCCCAAACAACAACATTTCACCATTATTTTCTTCATAAATCACTTGCATATTTGAACCATTCACTTGTTAAAAACTGTTTTAAAAATCAACAAGTCCTTGAGAATTCAACCTTAGATTACTACCAAGTATTACTTGTGACTGTGTGCGCTTGCATGAGTTTCTAATCTTTTGAAAGTAGAGAATGTCCCAACAAGTTTTTGGCGCCGTTGTCGGGGACTTAATTTTCAAAATCATATTATTTTTTTTCAAGTGAATTGCTTCATATTGTGATTGTTGCATGCCTCTGTTCCTTGAGATTAATTAATATATCTAACCTTAAAGGGAAATTATTTTATTTAACACAAAAGCTTTCTTGCAGAAGTCCCTAAGGAGGTTAAGGCGAGGATAGAGGTCAAGGAAAAAAAAGAGCGAAATGAAAAAAATAAGATGTTACTTGTAATGAACCAACAACCAGTATGACTGTTTGAAATGGAGTCCCAATTAAAGTATAATCTTCCAATGGGCAGTATCATGCCTATAGCTCCTGTTAATAAATTTTGTTTATATTGTGGTGATATTTGTCATTCAATGGAATATTGTCCATCTAATCCTTTGTCTTTTTATTATCTAGGTCCGCCAGGAAACCAGCAAGAATTCAGCCTTTATTCAACTCCATACAACCAAGATTGGAGGGATCATTCAAATTTATATTAGGGAGAGCATCAAGCTGAGAGTATCCATCCATACGAGCACGCATTTCCACCAAAATTCCCAACACAACCTCACCAGGAATGTGAACAACCACAGATGCCAGAGCAAATACAATCGATCATTTCTAGCCTTGATGAGACAATGATAAATTTTATGGTAAGAACTGATGAAGCTTTACGTAGGTTGCAGGACCAAATTGAGTAAGTGGCCGATAAGTTGAGGAATAGTCCAGCAGAAGCATTGCCTACCAATATGGAAGAGTAAGGTGAGGCATTCAATGAATGAAGTGAGCTTGAAGATGACGTACTTGAGCTCCCAATAGACAATGCTGATCCAGAAATCCCTTAAGTGATAAACGAGGTATGGAAGAATAAGGAAGTTGAACACGAGAAACCGATAGAGGTAATGGAGCATGAGGTTACAATTGACCTAAACCCATTACCTCTAAATATTGGACCACTTTTCCCTTTCCCTTAATGCTCTTTAGAGATAACCCAAGACATAAAGAAGGAACAGTTGACCAAACTTGTCAAGGATCAAGTAAATGGAGAAATATGAGAAGATGAGATAGGTTCACATGAAGGGTTCTACGTTAAGGTTTCACCCCAAATTCCAATTTTCAAAAACCAATGCATACAAGTAAGTCACCTACCCCTCGATCTAGAAGTTAAAGCATATTGTGCTCTGAAGGAGCGAAACTGTGACTTGGTAGTAGCAGAAGAGAGATCGAACGAGTTTGAGGAAATGTGTGAAAGTTGAAAGTCGCCAACGTTCTTTAAAGTAAAATCAGTAGGAAGGAAGTATGTACATTAGTGTCGTGTTTACTTTTCAGTTTTTTTGATTTTGTCCTTAACGTTTTAATCATTTCATTTTCTTAGTACAGGATTGGAGTTCCCAATAAAATAAGCAAGGCATAAGGCAAAGACCAGTGAGCATTATTCCAAAAGAAGGAACAAAACAAGACTTAAATATGGAATGCTAGAAAAAGAGCCACTTGGTGCCCTTTTTTTGTTCTTCTCATCGGATTAATCGAGGGAGTTTTCTAACCCTTGTTTCGTTGTTGACAGAATGTTGTTTTGTTCATATGTGCTAAGTCATGATATTTTCCAGGTGAAAGTATTTGCATCAGCTGGACAGCATGCTGAGACGTTTTGTTGATAACATATATCATGTTTAGTCTTACAAGTTAGGGTCATATAAGCATTTATATTCTATGAACCCTAGGCTCCGTATCATACTTCATGCCTTATTTGCTGCTGCTAAAACTACTATCTATTTGTTAAGCATGCCTAATCATAAAAAAAAAACAGTGAAAACAGTCCATCAGTCGCATTGAGGGCGTTTTTGTGTAAAATATTTTTGTCTTACTTTTTGCGAAATTTTAACAATTTCTTTAAGGTTTTTTTGTGTAGATTCCAAATCTAATTTTTGATTTTGCATTTTAATTTTGCAGGATCAAGCTTCGACCATCGTCAAAATTGTGCCAGGCGCAATTTAAGAGAAAAAATCGATTTTTTGAGTTATGGATTAGGGCTTTCGTGGACTTTATGTGGGTTATGTTTAAATGGGCTTGGTTTGTTTTTAAATCAAAAAGAGGCCCAATTTTAAATCGAATTATGTTTTTAATATATTTTAAAACATAAAACAAAAAGCCCTAGGATTTCAAAGCACCCCATTCACGATTTTCTCCAAGATTTTCTCACTTGTTTTCAAATCTTCTCTCAAGAAATCTTATAGAATCTCAAAGTCTCTTTCATCTCTCTCTTTTTCGGCACACTTAGGGTTTATTGGATGGATTTTTCGTTGTTGATCATGAAGCAAGCTCGAGCACAATGGAAGGTTCGTCTTCCACCAAGCCATACAACAAAGAGAAGGAAAAGAAGAAAGTGTTGTTGCCCTCACCAACTAAACCGAGTATGATTCCTCTTGAACCTCCTAGGATTTCTCATGAAAAGCTAGTTTTTTATCCTAGGCAAAAATAAAAAGAAAATATGAGGAAGCTATAAGAATGAACCCTAGGAGAAATCTATCCATAGGTGGTGCAAATTCTGAAAAAAAAAAATTAATATGGAATCGAATGATGCTAGGGTTAATAAATAGGGTCATAGTGAGAAGAAATTAAGAGTTAGTGAAGTCTATCTTCGAACAAATGAATCTTTAGAGGAGAAAGGTGATGTTTTAGATGAGAAAATTGCTAAACTTCACGAGAGAGCGGAGATGTTCAGTAAGAATAAAGAAATTAGGGATAAATCGAATGAAAGAGTTTATGTGAATTTTGAGGAATTAAACATAAAATGGCAAGGATTCATGGAAAACTCAAAGAAAGTGAGTGAGGTGATTCAACTTGAGTTAAATAGCATGAGTATACGTCGTAGGATGATTATTTCTCAAGATAACCTCGTTTCTGAGTCTGTAGGACTGTCTATCCCTCCCCTCTTTCCACTATTGTTGCTGTACATATTGAAGGTCATGAACAGGTTAGTGGGGACTCAGAACACGACACAGAGCCCTTGGAGCATTCAGATTCGGCCACGGTAGAAATTCAGTGCAAAATTGCGCCTGGCGCAATTTTGGATGAGACTCCACCAGCCACTCCACAATGTATTTTGTCTCCATCTTTTCCGGATCCTATCTTGACTAAAAAGCCCCTAGTTTTTTAAGATTCAAAATAGGAAAGGACAACGGTGAAAATTGCAGAAATTTTGGTGGCGTTGAATGAAACAGGGGGAGAACATCCATTAGAGGATGATGGAAACAGTGGGGCAGCACAAGGACAATTGAATGTTGATGGGGAGGATCAAGATCTTGTAGAATTGCCTCAATAAGTGCATGGAGATGAGTTTGAAGAGGAAGAAGACAATGAGGAGCCCTCTGCACAAGAACAAGAAGGAACATACGGTCCTGTGGATGTCCCTCGTGAGGTCATGGAGGAATCATCTTCCTCTTCTTCACAAGGTAAGACCCCTTCTTTGTCGAGTTTGATGTTTCTGACCCAGACTTTGTTGCTATTGTAAATACTTCCTATGAGGAGGTGAGCTTGACCGAAGTGGTGAAGAAAACACAAAAGAAGAAAAAATGGCAGAAATTGCGCCTAGCAAAATTTCTAGGCGTAGGACCCGAGCCGCTGTAGAACGTTTGGCCGCCCAAAAAGAAGTTGAGGCTGGTCCATCTAAAAAAGCCAACAGGGCTAGGATGCAAAGATGGGCAAAAGAACCACTTGAGGCGGCCAACGAAGAGGAGCCTGATTCTACTAAACAAACACCATCAAGAGTAAAAAGGGTGATATTGGAGGTGCGAAGGCCTGACTTCACAGTATGTGAAATGCTACTTGAGAGGGGCTTTGATGAAGCACAAGAGCCCGTGTCGGAATATGTTAGGAGAAGGCCTATGAAGAATGGTTTGGAGTCGTTGTTTGCCCCAACTACGCGTGTGTCTTAGTCCTTAGTCAAAGAGTTTTCACTGCCATCAACCCAAACCGAGGAGATATAGTGAGAGTACGAGGTAAAGTAGTAAAATTCTCGCCTTCCATTATTAATACTCACTATGGTTTGTTGGATGTTTTTAATGTCATAGGTAATGAAATTTCGGTGCATCCATCAGATGAGCAAGTGGAGGAGGCGCATAGGCTTATTTGTAGACAACACAAGACATAGATCGTCTCAACCACAGGGAAGCTTTCCTTGAAGCCCCTTTACATCAATGAGCAAGCGACGGTTAGGATGTATGTGGTGAAGAACCGACCGATACCCAGTTCTCACGATTTCTCCATTAAGCACAATAGGGCGATGATGTTATACATCCTTATGAAAGGCATTGAGTTCAACTTTGGGGAGCTCATAAGAAACGAAATTCAGAGTTGTTCGGAGAAAATGGAAGGTCCTCTTGTTTTTCCTAGACTAATAACTGAGTTATGCTCGCAGACGGGAGTGGATGCCGATGATGCCAATGTTGTGACGCTCAAGAGACCATTCACATCCCTTAGGATAGTTCGGGGGTATTCCATTGTTCGAGAGGAAGATTCCCCGATTACCTCCGCTGACCCCAAGACCCGAACGATGGTGACTAGGGAGAACTATGATGAGCTTAGGCACAAGTACGAGCTTCTTTTGGTGTCTCAACGTGCCACTTGTACTTTCCTCAAGAAGATATACGGTGATGAAGCACCTTCATTCCCCGAGGAGCTTGCGGCCGACTAACCATCTTCTTCCTGTTTTCCTACCGATTCTACCGACAATGAGTCTTCCGATGATGAATGGGGGAGTATCTCCCTTTCTTTGTTTTGATATTTGGATCTTGATTTTCTATGTTAGGTTGTGTAGTTTAGGTTGTTTACATTGGTTGGCATGTTAGGTTGTGTAGGTTGTTTTTGTTCTTTTAGTTTGCATGATAGGTCGTTTTAGCTTAGTTTTAGCTTTAGGTTCGTTGTTGGAATTTTGTGCTATTAGGAATGTTTATAAAGTGTGTTTTTGCATATGTTTAAAGTTCAAGCTTGCATGCTTCATTGTTTTAGCTACTAGCTTGTCTTTAGCTTTTTCTATGCATCTTTTCTAAACTCTCAACATGTTCATCTTTTTAATGAAATGCTTTCTGACTGGTGGTTATGCTGAACGCATGCACTAAGCGTGGTAAAAATTCTATAGATGCAAGCGCACACCTGTCAGAGTAATATAAAATGGATGGAGTATCCAAGTATCGATCCTCAAGGACTTCTAAATAATTTCCAAACTCTAAAGTTTTAAAGAATAGTGAATGTTGAAATGAGTGATTCTTGTAAAATGGGAAGTGGTCACAAATAATGGTTTTGGATTTGGGATTTTGACTTATAATGATAAAACCTAGCCCGAATTACTTCAAGTTAGCCAACAAAGAATCAAGGACATGCTAAGGACAATATGCATTTTACTTTAGAAACCAACGACTACGCTTCTCACTTGACTTATGTCTAAGCAAGTTCAAAGTCCTAAGACATTCCCTAATATGTCTATTACGAGAGATATCTTAGTTTTAGGATGGAAATAGTCGCAACCTCGGGTTAAGGTCCTATGTCTAGGCTACTTAAGCGGAACCCTTATGTCTAAGGCGCTCCTCTCCTCGGTTTAACCACTCAACAATGCAAATAACCAACCTTTTCAGTATTGACTTGTTAAGACTTACAGTGGCCTTCTCTAAATCCTAACTTTTTCGGAAAACATGTTGAGCAATGAATGGAAAGCAAAAACACTACTTCTTAGCAACCCTTATTAGAAATAAAAGGCTAACTATCCATAACCGGGCTAGAGACGGGAATTTAGAAAGACATATTGAAGAAAATACAGCAAGTAAAGTGATTGAAATTGAAATGCATGTGTGAAAAACAAAAGTTAACTAACAGAGAGTTTTGCTCGGGATTGAGAGCTTCGCCCTTTTCTTTCAAGCAAGGGGGAGTGTCACGTGCTCTTTCCTCCAAAAACACAACTCTCTTTACTAAAAATAAAGTAAAGGCAAAGGGAAGATAAGCAAAGTGCTGGATTTTTATATATTTGAATAAGTAGAAAATAACTAAGTACAAATGGATACAAAACAAAGCTCAATAAAGGAATGTAAAGTGCTCGGGATTTAAAAACTAAAAGCAAATAATGAAAGCAACTCAAAAGTACTTAGAAAGCAACAAAGAAACACTAAAAATGATCAAGAGAAGGAAGCAAGGCTTGATGAATTTGGTGTAGAAGCTGCTGGAATTTATAGCTGTGCAGAATTGGTTAGGTAGGTCCTAAAACGATGGTGGATCACGCATTTCCAACTCCTTTGACTGACTAAATCGTGCTCAAACTGATAGTGGAACACTTCTTCTACACGTATGCATCGGTTGGAACCACCAAAACGCATTGGAAGACGCGTTTCATTAAGGGCAAAGTTGGAAGAAAAACTGTTTTCTGCAGCCTTCCCAGGCGCCTGGCGCCTCCCATGATGTTTTTTCGTCTTTTTGCTTCTTTTGATTAATTTCCACTCCCAAATGGTCCTAAAATGTCATAAATACAATATAAGCCAACCACAAACCATCATATATGAATTTTGCATGAATTGGAACTCAAACGACCGAGAAAAAGTCCGAAACAAAATTAAAACATAGTAAAAATAGCATCTAAAACCTTATTTTTACGCATGTAAACAAGCGTAATCACTTTCCTTTGTTCTTCGTTTTTTGTATCATGTCGATGAGGATTCTTAAGAGTATGAATAGGATAGATTTCCTAGTTTTATGATCAAGCCATAAGTCATTTTCCATTCTTTTTGTTTAGAAACCTTAACTTTTTCATTGCTTTGGAAGTCCTTGTCCTTTTTGTGCAAAAATTTTGCATCTCGCAAAATTTCTTTCCCCAGTGAGGACACTTTTATGTTTTGGAAAACAAGTCAACAAGAAAATGCAAGCAATAAAAAAGAGTCATATGCAAGAAAATTGTTTGGAAAGAAAGAGTATGAAAAAGAGTACAAAAAAATAAAAGCAAGTCAAAAAATGAGTCTTGAGAGAAAATAAGAGTGGGGGAAAGAAAAATAAAAGTGAGAGTAAGAAAAGAGTGGTAAGAAACATGAGAAGAAAGAAAACACATTCATTTCCGCGAGTCCCACTATAGACATTTATTTTCTTTAAATTGGTGGCGTTAGCATCTGCGAGGGTAGTAGCCTACATATTAAGGTGACTTCGTGAAAACCATTGTCGACATCATTTTATGTCGGGTTGCTATTTAACAAGTTTCTATGAGTGGCTGTGGTTTGAAAACGATGTTAGTGTGTTGAGAACCTAAGGGGACTAGTAGTCGATCCACTTGATGTTAAAAATTTTTAATCAAAACGAAAGTGTGCATATTCCATAGTTTTGTAATAGAGTTTTGTGTTTTAGAAAATAAGAGGATTTAGAATCATTTTTATTTCCAAAACAACGGAAGCTTTATGGTTCCTTGGCTTGAAAGTAAAGTTAGGACGTTTAGCTTGTGCAGCCTTTCCTGAGACTTATATGACTCATTTACTTAGAACATGTGGATTGTTGATCATTCATATTTCTAGCATGTTGATTGTTTTAGATTTGTTGTTGTTGTTTTTGCTTGAGGACAAGCAAATGGCTAAGTTTGGGGGTGTGTTAGGGTTGACTTTTTACTGCAGAAACATGTGTCGGTAGCCCTGTTTGACCACGTTTTTTACCTCTTTCCCATTATTATTTGCCAAAAACTACCACATATTCTTAAAGTATAACATCCATAAATTATTTTTCCATAGAAGTCAAACTATAGTACCTTAGGAAAAATATAAGATAAATGCGGTCAAAGTTCGAAGAAAATAACAGAATTCTGTTTTTACATAATTGCGCCCGGCGCATTTTTGGAGGACAAAATATCAAAACGCATGTTTTGATTAATGAAGGGCAAGGAGGACATTTCCCACATGTTCAAAACCATGAGTCCAAGACCAAGTGAGGTGGTTAGATGGATCTCAACCCTTTTCCACCTAAAATGGAGGGGAGTTTCAACCAACCTATGGTGCTATAAAAGGAAGCTATCCCTCTATCAGCAAATCATCCCTTCCAACCTTTATTTCATCTTCTTTTCATTGCTCTCTAGTTGTAGAACACGTTTTCAGGGTTTACGTTTATGTTCTAGTTGTTAATTTATTTGTTTTTCACGCTTTTACCTTTTGTATTGCTTTTAATTTAAGTTCTTACTTCCGTTCTTTGTTAATTCTGTTATTTTAAAGTTCTTTAGCGACTTTCAACTCCCCTCACCCTCGAGAGAGAAGAGGGTAAAGCTAGAACTTCATGTACGGCTTATTTATTCATTTAAATTTAATGAAAAATACTTCCTTTATGTTTTTGTGCATTTACTTTCATTTAATTATGTTCTAGATTAGTTAGCAACCTCCTTGTAGAATGCCTCAGTCAAATGATTTGATTTTCAACACGCTCCGGATTTTGGCCAGATTGCGCCTCGCACTTTGTTGGGTTGGTTTCTAAAAACTTCTCTTTACGTCTTTTTTCCATTTGGCCAGTGGGAACTTGATTGATACACTAAAGCCCAACCTTGGGAAATGTTAGTTAGGTAAAATAATAGGAAACCAATATGAGATGTGACTTAAGAATGAGCACATAAAACATGGTCTTAAGCATAGGCCGTCTGACCCATAATGCAAATGAGTTGGTAGATATTCTCTACCAAGTATTACTTGTGACCATGTGCACTTCCACGAATCTCTAATATTTTTTAAGGTAGAGAAAGTCCCAACATTCGCTTTATTTCATCTCTTCTAGCCATGAGGTTCACGACTTTCTCTTTCTTTCTTGGAGACTTTTCTTTCTTTTTATTTTGAAGTTCAATAACTTCCTTTTTCTCGGCCTCCAACCTTTTTTCCTCCAATTTTAACTCATCAATGTGTACTTCCTTTTGAGAAAGAGGTACAAGTGTGATTCTCTTACCTTGATGCTCAAATGAATATTTATTAATAAAACCATCAAAACCGACTTTCTTATCAAATTGCCACAGTCTCCCTAGCAAGAAATGACTAGCATGCATAAGTACAACATCACAAGTAACCTCGTCCTTGTACCTACCTATGTGGAATGGAACTTGAACTTGCTTTTGGACCTTCACATCCGCACTATTATTCAAACATTATAGGCATAAGGTCGTGGGTGGGGTGTAGTGGCTAAATTCAACATTTCCACTATATCCTTACTAGCAACTTTAGTGCAACTCCCACTATCAATGATAACACTACATGAGGTGAAGTTCACTATGTACCTAGTATGGGATAGGTTCTCTCTTTCTGCCTCTAAGGGTTCTTCCCTAAATTGTACATTGAGGTTCCTCGTAGCCACTAAGGCTATGTATTTGGAATCCTATTCTACTTCCTCCTCTTGAATACTCTCATTTTTCCTCTCCTCAACCTCTACTTTTTCTTCCTCCTCATCATCCGTGACTAGCTCTCCCTCTTTAAGTATCATGGCTCTTTGGTTAGGGTAATTTTGGATTATGTGGCCTACTCCATGACACTTGAAACATTTAATGTCACTAGTCCTAGTCTTGGGAATTTGGGGTTGGGCTTTCGACTTGGATGACTTTCCCCTTTCATAGTTAACTTTTGGTTTTCACTATAGGGATTTGTTCTCCAGTTTGCTACTAGTGGTCTTAGGAGTAGATTTGACATACCTTTTAGCTTTCCTTTGGTTTTGCTCGTCTATTTTGACGGCGAGGTGTAGAAGTTCCTCTATGTCTTCATAGTGTTGCAAATCAAGCTTGTCGGCTATTTCCGGATTAAGGCCATCTAAGAAACGAGCCATAGTGGTCTCCTCATCTTCCTCTAGTTGCAATCGGCTCATCAACATGTCCATCTCCTTGTAGTAGTCTTCAACTCCCTTGGTGCCTTAATAGAGCTTAGTAAGTTTCCTTGAATTTGCTCTATGGTAGTGTGGTCGCACAAATCTTCTCTTCATGAGTTCCTTGAACTCTATCCAAGAAGCTATGGGTCCTTCATGGTTCCTCCTTCTATAAGCCATCACTTTATCCCACGAAGTTAGTGCATAACCTTTAAAATGAGTGATTGCGAGAATTACCTTCTTGCCATCATCATAATTGTGGCATTCAAATACTAACTCAATCTCCTTTTCCCATGATTCAAATTCTTCGGGTGTAGACTTTCCATGGAAGGTTGGGATTTTCAACTTGATGCTCCCAAGGTAGTTTTCTCTTATTGACCTCTCTCGGTGTTGTTGGAATCTTCCTCTTCCTTGGCCAATGTATCCTCTTCTTGGACCTATATCAAAAGGGTCTTCATTAGCAAAGCATTCATTCAAAGTACCTACCTCATCTTCTTGAGAACCGTCGGATATCTCTCTTGGGCTCATTGGTCTCCTTTGGTGTGGCATTCTTTGGGACCTCTCCAATACTTAACTCGTGTGTTCATCATTTGCAAGGATTCGGTTAGATCTTCAAGCCTTTGTGTAAATCTTGCAAAGATTTGGATTTGAGCTTCTTTAAGTCTTTCATCGTTCATGTTGGCCTTGTCTCTTTCTTCTTGTGAGTCATGAGACTTTCCTTTTGATGAAATCACTACACAAGTAAAAAGTTAGGATAAACAATATAAATGCACTTTCACTCCCTTACTTGTCCTCTCGGCTTCCTCTCCTTTGGTAGGGTGGATGTTGTTGTGATTACCCTTTGGAGATGCTTGCTTTAATGTTCGTGGCGAATCGGTCTTAGAACAAGTGAGTATAAGCCTACAAGCAATTTGCAAAAAAATATCCTTTTTTTTTAATAGGGGTCAATGGCATAGAAGACACCAAAGACAGACTCAAACGAATATCAAATGATAGTTACAATGATACCGAAGGTTGATACCAAATGATAGCGAACTAAAACAAAGGAAAGGATAACCTTGAGCCTAATGCTCTTGGTTCTAGGGACTTAACAACAATATGCAAATTGAAGTTAAAACTAAACAAAGAAAGAAATATGTAAATCAAATCAATGAAATAAAAAAATTAACTAAAAAGATGTACAAATCCAATTTGTAGTGCAAACACACACAAAAATAAACTTACCAACAAAACAGTGGACTTCACAGCAAATAGGGCGACTTTGGGTGAAGGGTGTGTCATGTATACAACTCGGATGAGACTCCAACTAGTGGTAAAAGGTAGAACAACAAGTGTAGTTGATGTACGTGGGCTGCCAAAAGGTCTGGAATTCGTTGGGGGGCGGGGGGGGGGGGGTGCTCTCTAAAAGAAAATTATGGGGCTGCACAAAAGAACTCTTTGGGGTAGCCTAGTGGGGTGGTGGCTGTCCTCCTTCTTTTGGGCTATCCAACTAGGTCAAAATAATCCAATAATAATTTTAAATCAAATTATATTCAGTGTTAGGATTACTTGCCAAAAAGAAATCGATTTGGACATTATTTGATAGACCAAATAATTTTCCCAAAAACGTCCAGCTTCAAATTTGGAAAGTTTTCTGCTTTGCCACCTTCTCTTCTTTCGTCGATAACTTCGGCTACAGACCTCGGTTGGCAAGGATCTATATTTCCCTGAAAAGCTCTTTCAAAGAACTTTAATTTGGTACCTGATTTGACAATATTCAGCGAAAAGGTTAGCAAGATATCATTTGTCGAAGTTTGGACACTGTTTCTTCATCGGCTGCAGGATTTCCAGATTACACAGTGTTTTCAAAAAAGCGATAACTTAAAAGCCTCTGATCGAAAATTATCGACTCTGGACTCTATTGAAAGCTAACACATTGATCTTTCGAATGGCACCAGTTTCACTAAATTTGGACTTCGGAGCAAAACGTTATGAATTTTTAAACTTGGATCCTGTTTTGTGCTCTCTGCATGTTTCTCTCAATTTATGAGGTTCGAAGAAAAGTTGATAACTTTGCCTATAGGGCTTGGATTAAAGTGAAACTTAGTTTGTTGGAAAGTTTTTGAGGTGCATAACACAAACAAACAAGTTTTGGACACTTTAAAGAAATTTTCGAAATCAGAAATTATGTTGCAAGAATGATAGAATGATGGCACACAGAAGACAATGAACAATGGAACTTTTTTTGAGATTTTTTAATAAAGGAATGTATAGACCATGACAATAATTTAAAGATAGAAAATTAACATATATCCTGGCCTAGAGCCTAAGCTCTTATACGAAATGATACGCGAGAACCCAAGCGTATTGAGCTACTCGAGCCATAAGCCACTTGAATCCAATCGTAGAGATGCTTCAACCTGAAAGGCCAGGGTTAGAGAGATTACCTTTGCAGTTATTACCTTAAGCAGACAGATTCCACACTATGCTCGAGGCCGGAAACACTCCACGAGTTTGATGACCAATCAAACAAGCATGTCCCGAGCGGTTCAAAGATGAAGGCCTAACTTCAACCACACAAAAGGGTACGAGATTTAGGGGGGGGGGGGGTTTGCACGAAGCAATTGAGAAAAACTCTCACTCAATTGTATTCAATTCGAAAATTCTAAGGTGTGTTGCAGATGAGGGGGTACAAGTCTATTTATAGGCTAGGGCCCTTGGCCTTTTAAGGAAAATAACAAAATAAAAAATATAACTAAAATTGACGAATTCCTAAAAAGTTTACTACTTGCTTGAAAGGGAATTTTTAAAATGACAATATAAAACAAATAAATCAAAAATAAAATCCAACAAATCTCCCAAGAATAAATCAAAATGATAAGGAAATATTTTCCTTATTTGGGAGGAATGGGCGGCAAGGTGGCTCGGCGCGCGTGGGGGCTGGGCAGACACGCTGCGCACGTGCGGGGCTGAGCGGCATGTTGGCGTTCGCGCATGGAGCTGGGCAGAGGCTGGCGCTGGCATGGAGGCATGCGCACAGGTGCTAGGGCAGGCGCTGACATGCGCATGGGCGCGAGGTAGGGAGCTCTTGTGCTTGGTGGGGACATGGCGCGGACGGCATGGGCGCTAGGCGGGAGGGTGTTGGCGGCATGGGCGGCAGGACGTTGGTGGGCGTGTGGCGCGCCCGTGTATGGGTGATGGTGGCGGCAGGGTGCACGGGCGCTTGTATGCGTAGAGGGCGTGGGCGCGCGGGCAGAAGCGGCGTGCACAGGCATGGGCGAGCGGCAGCACGCGCATAGTATGGCAGTTGTAAGGTTAGCGACAAGCGTCCGTGGCAGGGGCACTTTGTGAGGTTAGCGACACGGCGTGCGCGGTAGGGGCGCACGCGCACAGGGACGTGCGCTTGGTGCTTTCATGCGGGTGGCTCCTCGATGGGCTTGTTCTTGTAATGGGGCTACTTGTTTGACCTCTCTTCTTCTCCATGCTTCCTCTTAACCCTAGTGGGTTCTTTATTGGCTCTCAAAATAGTCAAAATTTGTTGGTGTGTCCAATGAAGTCTTCTTCGTTTGGGGCTTCTTTCCTCAAGTTCTTCTTTGTTGTTGGTGTACATGTCATCTTGGAGTGTTGGGCCAAATATGATCACATCACCTGTCGTTGTGGCTCTTGCTAGGGAGCCAGGTGAGCGTGCTGTTTATGGTAACCGTTTTGAGGCTTTGTCTTCACCTACTGAGATTGTTGCAAATAGTCTTGACCCAAGGCTCTCTGGTCGGGATGGTGGTGAGAAGGTGTTTTTGCCACTTTTTGGGGATGGTTTTTTCTCAGGGGATGACCAGGACGGCTTCACTACGTTTATCTCTCACCATAGTCGTTTGTCTCCTGTTACGAAGGGTTCTTCTTCCCATATTGTGTCTCATGACTAGTTGTTGCTTGTTGAATGAGCGGGGCTTGAATGCTGCCGCAAAAGGCCGTGAAGTCCGCTCTGAAGGGATGCGAATCCCAAAGGGAAACAAAATCACAATGTGCAAGAAGAAAAACAGAGGGAAACCATTACCTTTGAAGAACGTTTCTTCAACTTTTTCCCAACGAACACCACCAAAAAAATCTTCCTTGCTATCCTCTTCGGTTTCGAGAATCGTGCTTGTGGGAGCACCTCGTTTGGAATGAGAGGTAGTATGGTGAGAGCTTAAGAGAGATGGGAGTTCTCTTGTTTTTTCTTCTGTGACAATCGTTCTATTTTGCAGAACGTTTCTGCAAATATTTCCCAGAAAAATAGTGACGTGGGGTAACTCCCCACGTCACTTAACTCCCCACTCCCCTGCAATAATCCAGGGGAGTTAATAATTAATATTAATATAATTATTATATTAAATAATTATTTATCAAATTAATAATTGATTAATTAAATGTAATATTAAATAATTATTAATGAAATTAATAAATAATTAATATTAATAATTACTTAGTTAAATGTAATATTAAATAATTAACAATTAATTATTTAACATTTAATTAAATATCTCATATTTAATTAAACTATATTATCTCTTGTATAACCTATAGATTTAATGTACATCTTGTTTGCATTAATTTTTAACCTATAGTTTTAATATGAATCATATTCATATTAATTTTATTTGAATCTCATTCAAATAATTTCTCTCATAATATATAGTTTGAATTTAGAATTAACTATATATTATAATGTATCAATAAACATATAATCCGTTAAGAAATTTGAACAGTTCAAATTCTTCCAAAAACTTGATCCTCGTTTTACCCGTTATGAGCTAGCAAGGGGACCTAATGAACCTACAGATCCAAAGCTCCAACGATACGAGATTATAGGTCAAACTCATTGACCGAGTTAATCAACATTCGTTAACTACAGTCACTCTACTAAAGACCCGCAGTTACACTCTTCTCACTGTAGAATGTTTTCGTGTCCATGGATATAAGACCATTAATTACGAGTCAATCCTTCACGAGTGCTTGTAACTGAAGTTGGGTCAAATTACCGTTTTACCCCTGAGTTACATTTTTCTCCTTAAATACCACTGCTCCTCTAATGAACAACCCGGTTATGGTCCGACCTGTAACGCCCCGGGTTCTCTGACTCGTTTATTTTAAGAGATAAACAATGTCTTTGGATTTTTCCCTAAGCTGATAATTTTAATTCTTGGATTTTATAATTTTGAAATTCTAATTTTTGGCTAAATTACAATTAAGTTTAATTTCATTGGATTAAGATAATTTAAGTTCTCGACCTGTATAGGAGATTTTTTAGTTAAATCTTAAATTCACGGGTTTTAGGATTTTTTTTTCCTAAATTCTACTTTTTCTGTGGATTATTATTCTTGGGTTTTAGAGTTTCAGTTAACTATTTTATTTCGGGTTGTTGTGGGTTTTATTTGATTTCTAAAGTATAATTATTGGGCTTATTGTTTTGGGCCATTGTGTTATATAGTTGGGCCTCCTTTAAGAATAAGGGATTGGCTTTTAGTTTTTAAAACAAAAAGAATGTAAATTAAAACAAAAATAAAGGAAAGGAAACCCTAAGCTACCCCACATCTCTTTCTTCTCCATTTGTTTCAGCCGCCCCCCCCCCCTCTTTGTTTTCTCCGGCGAGGTAGCGGCGGCGATCGGCGTCACTGGCAATGGCCGCGGACGGCGTCACCGACAGAAGTGTTTTTTGGTAGTGTTTTCTTGATTCCGGTGATATTCGACACTTACCCACACGTATCCGAACTAGATCTAAGCTACCCACATATAAGTGAAGTCGTTTTGTGGTAGCGGACAGCAAAACAAAGTCGTTGGAAGTCTTTTCGGCGCGTTCCTCTGCTGCAAAACGTGGACAGCAGCAGTTTCGTGGTGTTTGGTGCTTAACCACACCTGTTCGAAGCCCGATTTACGTTACCCATCCTTACTCCAGTTAGATAAGAGTTACCCACACCAAAACGACGTCGTTTTGTAGTAACAGATAGCAAAACGAAGTCGTTGGAAGTTGTTTCGATGCGTTCCTCTGCTGCAAAACGTGGACAGCAGCAGTTTCATGGTGTTTAGTCCTTATCCACACCCGTTCGAAGCCCGATTTACGTTACCCATCCTTGCTCCAGTTAGATAAGAGTTACCCACACCTAAACGAAGTCGTTTTGTAGTAACAGATAGCAAAACGAAGTCGTTGGAAGTTGTTTTGATGCGTTCCTCTGCTGCAAAACGTGGACAACAGCAGTTTCATGGTGTTTGGTCCTTATCCACACCCGTTCGAAGCCCGATTTACATTACCCACCCTTGCTCGAGTTAGATAACAGTTACCCACACCTAAGCGAAATCGTTTTGTAGTAACGGATAGCAAAACGAAGTCGTTGGAAGTTGTTTCGACGCGTTCCTCTGCTGCAAAACGTGGACAGTAGCAGTTTCGTGGTGTTTGGCACTTACCCACACCCGTTTGAAGCCCGATCTACGTTACCCACCCTTGCTCGAGTTAGATATGAGTTACCCACACTCAAACGAAATCGTTTTTGTGGTAACGGACCTTTCGAACCCTCCTTATAACTGATTTTTATGACTGAAACTGTCTTCTTGACATGCTGTTTTTTTTATTTGAATGCCTAGGTGCCGAATCAACCGAAGAATTAGGAACATTGAGCGTGGGTAAGTAGTTTTTACTTGAATGATGTTTGTTGTATGAATATGTATGAATTGTTTGGTGCTTTCAGTGTGTTTGTTATTTATTAATATGTAAGTTGATTGTGTCTTAGTGAATATTGGCTAATGATTATGACTAGTTGAATGAAATCATGTTGGTTTTGGTTGTTTATAATTGATTTGCTTTGCGTTGTTGGATTTGATGCTTAGTGGGATTTCTGAAAGCATTATGGATTATGAATGGTTTTATCGTTGTATGGTTGTGTTCATAAAAGCATACTGAAATAATATGGGAGAAATTTGTTGTGTTGCGCATGCATGTAGACCTGTCATCTCATTTTTAGCTTACTGTTTTTGGTTCTGGAAGCATGCTGGTTTTATTGTGAGTTGAGTGATGCATGGGTCATGGCCTAGAAAGTATGTAGTAGGACTCAGGTGAGAGTTTTGGGATGTAATACAGTAAATGGAGAACTAACAGGGCCAAAAAAGGCTGGCACGTCACTAGTTGGGTATCGAGGCTCCAGGTGCAAAAGTCGGGGATCGATACCCCAACTTGGTAGACACGAGTGTCGAGGCTCCGGGTACAAAGGGTCGGGGGTTGGCACGGTGATTCTATTTTGTTGAATTAGTATTTCGTCTTGATGTGGTGGCGGTCAAGGACCAATACGTTGAGTAGTCGTCAATACCTTGGGATAAATGTCAAGGGTCGATGCACAGTTTGAAGCCTTGGGGATAAACGGCAAGGTCGAACGCCAAGCCTCTGTAGATGAGTGTCGGGCCTTGGGGATAAATGGCAAGGGCCGATACGATTCGAGGAGTTAGCCTTGGAGGACTAATATAATGTGATGCACAGTTTGAAGCCTTGGGGATAACTGGTAAGGTCAAATGCTAAGCCTCTGTAGATGAGTGTCGGGCCTTGGGGATAAATGGCAAGGGCCGATACGATTCGAGGAGTTAGACTTGGAGGACAAACATAGTGTGATAGGTTAGGAGTTGCTTGGAGGCTAAGGACCATTACGTTTGGTAGTAGTTGAGGCCTTGGGGATAAATGTCAAAGTCCAACGTCGAGCACCTTGGAGAAGTGTGGATGCCTTGGCTATGCGAGGTCAGGGGTCGATTCGACTTGAAGGAGAACTAGTGAGTTTAGATGTAAGGATGAGTTTGACATGCATGGTGCATGTTTAGTTAAACTTATGCATAAACTGCTTCTTTTAATATGTTTATTTTTACTTAAAGCTTGAAGATATTGATAAGCATGATGTGTGGATTGTTTGCATAGTATGCTGTTTGTGCGTGACCCTTCAAGTATGTAACGCTTATTGGGTACTGTGGGTGTACTCACCCCTTATTTTTCTCACTAGACTTTGTAGGTAACAGGGTTACTCTTTGGAATGGTGGTGGCGAGGAGGAGGCTTGATTGGAAAGACCATTAGCTATGCTGCGTGTATTTAATTCTTTTAGTTAGGATAGTTGCAATTATTTCATCTTGTAGTTGAGTTGTTAGTAGTTGGTTTTGTTTAGTGTTATGGTTTAAAGGATGTTTTAAGGTGGTCAATTCATTATTCTTTTTAGAACATTAATTTTGTTAGCTTCTTGAACTCCAGAACTGTAATCTTCTTAGGATACTTATGAATACATATGTTTAAGTTGATCGAACTTGAGTTAGCTTTTGCTTCGTTGCCATTCGAGATGTTAATTTTCATTTAGTGGATGGTTTATGATTAGTAAAGGTTTCCTTGAGGAATTTGGATAATGTGAAGTTGGTAATTAAATGGATTATCTGTAAAGGATTTGAGTTTCTCTTAAATCTTTAGTGTTGTTGTTTTGATTGTTCAAGCTCTCGTGAGTATTGAATCAGAGTAGCGCATAAGAAGCATGGTAGTTTTATTGTTTAGTCTTGTTGTGAAGATAATTCTCTTGTTTAAGTGAAAACTTTAGTTAGTCTTAGTAACGGTCCCCGTTTAGAAATGTTGAGAATTCTGCGGCGTTACACGACCAATAACCGAAAGTCCCTCTCGAACGAATGAGAGGGTGGGGCCCCTTGTTCAAGTCCCGAGTTAGCATTTAAGAGATCACTCATCTACTTCCCTAAAGTCGGGGATGAGTGAATTCCATCTTGTGAAGATATGTTCCCAGCTCCCCACTCGGGCTCGTCCCCAAAATGGTAGGAATATTGAGTCGGCAACTCGGGCCACTCTCACCCATACAGATCAAAGGACGAGCCCTCACGGGCAGGAGTCCATAACTCACTCAGGATTGAGAATGAGTTGCCTGGTCATCCTAAGAAACAGCAATCTACTATTTGACGGTGTTACAAACTCATTGTATAGGATACCCCGACTCGCATGTCTCCACACAAACGACCTGGATCGAGTCGTTTGTAACCTTTACAGAGTGGGCCGTATCCATAGTGTTGTAAGGATAAGGTACCCAACCTTATCCATATACTATAGACCCTTTAGGTTATTCACGGTACATTATCGACTTGTATATCAGGGTATATCAAATATATACCTCGTATATCAGGGGTATATCAAATATATACCCAGTATATCAAATATATACCGAGTACATATACTGTCCCAGTTACACTAAAATAACCTCGGATGTTTAGGGTTTTGGATTTTGGACAATGCAATTCTATGAATTCAACAACAAATTTATTGAATAAAACTTTATTGAATATATGTTTGTTTTTACACAAAATACAAACTATGAGTTTAGGGCAACACACCCAACAAACTCCCACTTGAACTAAACTCGAGTGGGGTGTACATTATCATAAACCAAAGGGAAAATACAATAAACTAGGGCATACGCTATACCCATTACATTTCTCCCACTTGCCCCAGACTAATCATACAAAGCTCGTAGACCTAGACTTTTTAGATGGCCCTCAAACACTTTAGCCGTGAGTGCCTTCGTAAAAGAATCAGCAATATTGTGCTCCGAAGCAATCTTTGTGATGCATCTCCTCGTTGCACTATCTCCTGTATAAGGTGGTACTTCCTTTCGATGTGTTTGCCTCTCTTGTGGCTTCGAGGTTCTTTAGAATTTGCCACAGCACCACTGTTATCACAATAAAGTGTGATGGGCAAGTTCATGTTTGGAACGACTTCCAAATCTGTCAAGAACTTTCTATACCAAACCGCCTCTTTTGCTGCTTCACAAGTTGCAACGTACTTGGCCTCCATGGTGGAGTCAGCGATGCATCCTTGTTTGATGCTTCGCCAAACTACCGTTGCTCCGTTAAGAGTGAATACTGACCCCGACGTGGATTTCCTTGAATCCTTGTCTATTTGGAAGTCAGAGTCAGTGTATCCTATAAGGATCAAATCCTTAGCGCCATACACGAGCTTGTAGTCCCTCATTCTCCTAAGATACTTGAGGATTCCCTTAACAGCAGTCCAGTGATCATATCTTGGGTTGGATTGGTACCTACTGACCATCCCTACCGCATAGCAAATGTCAGACCTCGTGCACAGCATAACGTACATCAAGCTGCACACTACTGAATCATAGGGTATAAGTCTCATATCCTCAACTTCTTGAGGTGTCTTAGGACATTGTTCCTTAGACAGATGAATTTCATTTCGAAGGGTAATAAACCTTGGAATTCTGCATCGAATATCGAACAAACATCTTGTCGATATAAGTTGCTTGAGACAGGGCCAACGTTCTGTTCTTGCGATCCCTTAGAATTTGGATGCCAAGAACATACTGAGCTTCTCCCAAATCTTTCATTTGGAACTCAGTCGCTAGCCACTTCTTTATGTCAGTTAGGTATCCTACATCATTCCCATTGAGTAAGATATCATCCACGTGCAACACTAAGAAGGCTACAGTGTTGTTGACAACCTTGTTGTATACACAAGGCTCATCAACGTTTTGGTCAAAACCATAAGATTTGATCGCAGTATCGAACCTTATGTTCCTAGATCGAGATGCTTGTTTCAGTCCATATATGGACCGTTTAAGCTTGCAAACCTGTTGCTCTTGACCTTGAGCTATAAACCCTTCGGGTTGAGACGTATAAATACTTTCTTCAAGATTGCCATTCAGAAAAGCAGTCTTGACGTCTATATGCCATATCTCATAGTCATAATATGTGGCAATAGACAAAAGTATTCTAATGGATTTAAGCATAGCTACAGGGGAGAAGGTTTATTCATAGTCCACCCCTTCCCTTTGTGTGTAGCCTTTTGCCACAAGTCTCGCCTTATAGGTCTGTACCTTTCCTTCGGCATCTCGTTTTCGCTTATAGATCCATTTGCACCCTATGGGTTTTACCCCGTCAGGTTGATCTACAAGTTCCCAAACGGAATTGAAGTACATCGACTCCATTTCCAGGTCCATTGCTTTGACCCATTTGTGCTTGTCAGTATCTTCCATTGCCTTTTTGTAGGTGAATGGATCCTCGATGCCGTCATCAGGTATGACAACTTGGGTTTCAATTAAAACCCACATAGCGGTCAGGTTGTGACACAATCCTCCTACTACGTCGAGACACTTTCAACACTTGAGGTGGATGTGACTGACGTGATGTACTGGCTTCATCAACAACTCTTGTTGTAGTGCCAGTTTGATCAACAACTCTTGTTGACGTATTTGTAACCTCTTCAGAAATCTCGTTAATCACTACCTTACTTCGTGGTTTATGATCTCGAACATGGTCTTCTTCCAAGAAAGTAGCATTTGTCGATACAAACACTCTGTTTTCTTGAGGATCGAAGAATATACCACCTCTCGTCTCTTTAGGGTAACCTACGAATAGGCATACTTTGGAACGAGGTTCCAGTTTCCTTGGGTTAGTCATGAGCACGTGTGCCGGGCATCCCCAAATGCAGAAGTGACGTAAACTAGCTTTACGACCCTTCCATAGTTCAAAAGATGTTTCGGAAACTCTTTTTGATGGAACTAAGTTCAAAATATAAACCACAGTCTCCACTGTATAACCCCAAAACAAGTTAGGCAACTGAGCATAACTAATCATTGATCGAACCATGTCCGACAGGGTTCTGTTTCTCCTTTCTGATACACCGTTTTGTTGAGGTGTACCAGGGGCTGAGAGTTGGGACGTGATTCCATGTTCTATGATATAGTCCTGGAATCTCAAGTCCATATACTCTTCACCCTGATCAGATCGAAGTGTTTTAATGGTTTTACCTAATTGATTTTCAACTTTAGTCTTGTACTCCTTGAACTTTTCAAGGGCTTCAGACTTATATTGCATTAGGTATAAATAACCATACCTTGAATAATCATCTATAAAAGAGACGAAGTATTCATACCCTCATCGAGCCTTAACATTCATCATACCACAAAGGTCTGAATGTATAAGTTCTAAGGGCTCTTTGGCTCTATAACCTTTTCCAGCAAAAGGTCTTTTAGTCATCTTGCCTTCAAGACAAGACTCACATGGTGGTAAAGAATCATCTTCTAACTCATTTAGAATGTCATTCTTAAGCAACCTCCCAATCCTATTGGGATTAATGTGACCTAATCTTAAGTGCCAAAGATAGGTATTTTCTTTTTGAGAAACTTTTTGCCTTTTATTTTGAGTTCTAGCATTTTGAAACAACTCGGTATTTAAAACTGCTTTAGTTATAGTTGGTCTTAGCACATACAAGTTGTTTTCAAGTAAAGCATAACAAATATTAACATCATTTCTCGAAATGAACGCTTCATTCAATTGAAATGAAATGGCTAGGTAATTTTGCCTCTATCTTTCGTCTCTTCCAGGCGCATTTGCAGTGTGTCAGTAGTTACTCTTTTGCTGGCATTGGTAGGATTTGGGTGTTGTGGTGCCTAGGCCGTTATGACTTTTCTCCAATTTCGATCTCATATCAGTTTGTGCATGTTGCCTCTTCTTATTGAGTATCTCAGATTCAGTGCAGGTTTTTTGTGTTTATGCTTCGAACTTCACTACTGGGCAGACACTGTTGTGGTACTCCTTGGTGTCGATTTGTTCGGCATGGTCTGGCTCTCGTGTGGTTACGAATGACTTTAATGCCATTCGACACTCGAAGGAGGTGCTGGGTCGTAGTCTCGATCTGGCAGGAATGGTGCAGTTGGATGATGTTTTGTTTCAGGCAGTTTAGTTGAGCCTCGTGTTTCTGGTACGTGGTTTACCTAGACGAACAAACATCTGGGGGCTGGTCTTATTCAAAGCGGCTTGATCGTGTTTTTGTTAATTTTGCTTGGTTTGATTCCATGCCTGTTTTTTAGGTTCAGGTTCGCGAGTGGGGTGTTTCTGATTATTGCCCTCTTGTTTTTCCTGTTGTTATGGTGCAGAGGCATCGTCCATCTTTTCAATTCTTTGATTATTAGGCTGCTTATCCTCTCTTCTTGTCAGGTATTCGGGATATGTGGAAGGTTTATCTTCGGGTTTTCCCTCTTGTGAGTTTTTGTATGAATCTCCGAACTTTGAAGCTGTTTTACGTCGTTTCAGTCATCATATTAACGTTATCCAGAAGAGTGTGTAGGAGGCATGCGCCCGTATGCTTGCTGCTCAGGCTTTACTTTTAAGTGACCCTTATTCGTCGGTTGCTTAGGAGAATGAGAGGGTAGCCACTGACGATTTTTGGGAGTGGGCTGGGATGGAGAAGGCTTCGCACGTCAGAAGTTCCGGGTTAGAGTGGTTGTCGTTGGGTGACCAGAACACTGCTTTTTCCACCGTAGTGTTCGAGGATAGGTTGCCCGTAATGATCTTGCCTCTTTGCCTGATGATGCAGGTCGAGTTGTTACTGATCGTGCTGAAATTGCTCGTTTGACGATTAGTTTTTATCGTCGGTTATTGGGTTCTGAGTGTGTGGGTTATCGAGATATTACTGACTGTCATGCTAATATTGTGGATTTTATGTGGCCTCTTGAGTGTGGTGTGGAGTTGTGCCGTCCTCTTACTTCTTTGGAGGTGCGAGAGGTGTTGTTTTCCATGAGTGGTGGGAAGGATCCTGGTCCTTATGGGTTCTCAGTGGCTTTCTTTAAGGCGGCTTGGAGTATTGTGCGCGATGACTTTTGTAAGGTGGTGTTGCATTTCTTTGATACTTCCTTTTTGCCTTCTGGGTTAATGCTACATCAATTACTTTGATCCCTAAGATCCCCAATCCTTCAGGGCTAGGGGATTTCCCCCTATCTCTTGCTGTAATGTGCTATATAAGTGCATTACGACGCTTTTAGCTAATAAGTTGAAAGTCTGCTTTTGTGCCTGGGCGATGTATTGTTGATAATATTTTGCTTTGGCAAGAGCTTGTTTCGGGGTATCATCTTAATAAGGGCATCCCTCGCTGTATGCTAAAAGTGGATCTTCAGAAGGCGTATGATTCGGTGAATTGGAATTTTCTGTTTGGTTTGTTACTGGCCATTGGGACTCCGTCTCGGTTTGTGAATGGGATCACGGCTTGTGTTACGTCGCCTGTGTTCTCCATTTCTCTGAATGGTTTGCTTTAGGGTTATTTTTCAGGTCAGCGTGGTTTACGTCAAGGGGATCTTCTTTCCCCTTATCTTTTTGTTAGGCTATGGAGGTGTTGTCACGTATGCTTAATCATCCTCCATCAGGGTTTCGGTATCATCCGAAGTGCGATCAGGTTGGCTTGAATCACACCTGTGTTTTGCTGATGACTTAATGATCTTTTTGCATGGGGATGTTGGTTCTCTTTCCTTTATCAGGGACTCCTTGGTTGCGTTTGAGGACTAGGTTGGTTTTGTTGCTAATACTCGTAAGAGTTCTTTTTTTGGGGCAAGTCTTCCTCTTGAAGAGGTGCAGGCATTGACTTCTTTCTTAGGTTTTTCGGTGGCTTCCCTCCCGATGAGGTACCTTGGAGTTCTGCTCCTTTCGCGTCGGTTGTCTGTTTGAGATTGTACACCTTTGTTGGAGAAGATTATTGCTCGTATTCGGAGTTGGTCGGCTCGTATGCTTTCTTTTTCTGGTCGTTTATAGCTAATCTGCTCGGTGCTTCAGACTTTTCAGGCTTATTGGGCCAGTGTTTTTGTTCTTCCAGCCCGGGTGGTTCATGAGGTGGAGCGCATTCTTTGCTCGTTCTTGTGGAAGGGCTGTGAGGGTGGGTCATCTAGGGCAAAGGTGGCTTGGTCTAAGGTCTCTCTTCCACTTCAGGAGGGGGGCTGACTGTTTGCCACTTGGCCTCGAGGAATTGTGTTGCTATTATGAAGCTGCTCTGGCTTCTTATCACGCGTGCTGATTCTTTGTGGGTCACTTGAGTGGAGGCTTATGCTTTGCGAGGAGCTTGTATCTGGTATGTACAGCCTTCGCCTCGGTTTTCCTGGTGTTGGCAGGATATTCTGAGTGTCTGTGATTCTTTCCGTCCTCTGATTTGTACTGTTATTGGTGATGGTCGGCTTAGTTTTGTGTGGCATGATTCCTAGCTATCGGGGGGTCTGATTCACCCTAGGTGTGGTGATAGGATCATTTATGATGCTGCTAGCTTCCCTATGGCTAGGTTGCTGACTTTTTGCTTCCTGATGGTTCTTGGCGGTGGCCTCGTGTTTCGGTGGATCTTCTTGAGCTTCTCACGGAGGTGATATCGGTGCGAGCCGTGGTTGGTCGGGAGGATAGACTTCTTTGGCTTCCCACATTGTCTGGCCTTTTTTCGGTCTCGAGTGCTTGGGGGATCCTTCGTCCTCGTGATCCTCCAGCTCCTTATTTTCCCTTGTTATGGTTTCGTGGGAATGTCCCCAAATGCTATTTTATTTCTTGGTTGTCAATTCATGATCGCCTATCTACGCGTGATCGTCTTCTCTAGTGGAATGTGTTGGTGCCTACTACTTGAGTTTTTTGTTTTGGTTTGGAGTCTAGGGATCATTTGTTCTTTTACTACCATTATAGTAGGGAGGTTTTGACTGGTATGATTTCGTGGGCTGGTTCGTCCCATCAGATTTCCTACTCGCCTACTGAGCTTACTTGGGTTCGTCATGTTAGTGCTGGGTCAACTTCTTGTCGTCGTGTGTGGCGGTTAGCTTGGACATTGACTGTTTCTCTAATTTAGAGGGAGAGGAATTTGAGGATTCATGGTGGTCGGGGTCGCTTGTCGTCTATGCTTCTCCAAGCCGTTAGGGCTGAGGTGTATTTTCATTGAAGGATCTCTTAGCCTATGCTTATCTCTACGTGGGACTTATTTTAGTGATTTTTGTTTGTTCTGTTTGCCTTTGTGGTTTTTTGGTGCCTTGATCTCGGGCTGTGAGATCATCCTTATGTTATTTCTTGTTTAATATATTTTACTTTACCTTTGCAAAAAAAAAAATATTCATCTCATAGATTCATTATAACAAATGATTAATTACAACAAGTTTTTAGCGATATCATTTATAGGCATAAGAAATTAGGTGAGCATGAGACGATAGCGTTAACAAAGTGTAGTAGTGATGCTTTAGAGAATCCATTCTCTGTCAAATGTAATAAACCATGTAGTTTCGCTATCCCTTGCTCGATATGTGGTAAGAATTTAGGAAGAGGATTATGAAACTTAGAAGCAAGCATTAACCTTATGCCTCTTTCAGTATTTAATGAGTTAGATATAGGAGAAGCTCGTCCCACTACTGTAACTTTGTAATTATCTGATAGGTCCATGAAGAAACCGGTAGTGAAAATAGAAGATGTTATCGTTAAAGTTGATAAGTTTATTTTTCCAAGAGATTTCATTATTTTGGATTGTGAAGCAAACGTTGAGGGGCCAATCATTATTAGGAGGTTGTTTTTAGCAGCTAGTGACGTTGTATTCAATGTTAGGAGAGGAGAGATCACGATGAATGTCAATGATGAGCAAGTCACATTCAACATCCTTGATGCGATGCATCTCCCAAATGAAGTCAAGGAGTGCTATACAATAGGGGCAACCATGGAGGAATTCCAGAAATGATTCTGGAAGACTTGGAAGCAGATTTGGAGGCCGCATAAAAAGAAGGTGACAAAGATGGAGAATTTATAGTTTTTAGAGCCAACGGTAGCTAATTTGAAAGCATTGCAACCTTCCATCATTGAACCTCCATAATTAGAGAATGAATCCCTACCCTCTCATTTATAATACGCATATATAGGTTTAAACGATATTTTGTCGGTTATCATTTCTTTGTATTTTATTAATGAACATGAATCTTTGTGTTAGGCACCGGGGTGATCTACCCCATTTGATGTGATCATAATGGATCCAAAGCTCTAAGACTCCACCTACACCAACAAGGAAGATATGCTAGAAGAAAGACCCACCAAATAAAGGAAACTCCATTCGACCCAACGACAAATTTGGACCATTTTGAAGGCCAATGAAGAACCTACTAGGGTCAAGAGGAAGCGAGGAATGGAGGAGCAGCCAAGCGAATGACAACCCATGAAGGGCAAACCCATCGAAAGGCCACTCGCACGCACGCCCAGCAAGGCGCACACCAACGTGCGCACACCCCTGCCACATGAGCCACACTACCACACCAACCTCCTAGCACGCCCCCTACAGCGCGCATCACTCCCGCGCTAAACTCACAGCGTGCCTCGCCTTCCCGTGCACGCCCTCGCTCCCACGCTGCCCAGTACCCTCGAGCGCCCCACACCTGCCAGCGCCCAGTGCCTCTCGTGCGCCCCTGAGGGAAATCGATGTCATTTGAAAGATCTCTGACTTAGTTTTACAGAGAGCTCGAAATCGGTAATTTTCAATATGTGGTTTGGGAGTGATCAAGTTTTTCGTCAGCACTGTTTTCTATAAAATCCTGCAGCCGCCGAGAGAACACAATCCAAAATTCGACGAGTTATATCTGTCTGACATTTTTGTTGTTTATAGTCAAATCATATGCCAGACTTAAGGTGTTTGAAAAAGCTTACTACAGACATAAAGATTGCAACCATCTGAGGTCTGCAGTGAAAGTTATCGGCATTAAAATAGAAGGTATCCACGCATAAAACTTTCCATATTTGAAGCTGAATAATTTTGGAGAAAATCTTTAGGCCATCAAATATTGTCCAAATCGATCTCTTTTTGGAAATTAATCCTAATATTGTTTATTCTTTGTTCTTAAAATGTTTTTGGATTATTTTTTCAACCATGGACAACCCAAAAGAAGGATGGCAGCCGCCTAGTCCATGAGGCCGCCCGAGAGAGGCCTTAGTGTAGCCACATAAATTCTTTTTGAGAGAGCAGCCCCCTCCAACGTTCTCAAAACCTTTTGGCAGCCTACACACGATAAGTACACCCCATGTACTTTATTTTGCCACTGGTTTGAGCCTAATCTGCACCGTATACAGCACGCACCCCTCACCCAAAGTCACCCCTCTTGCCCCAAAGGTCACTGTTTTATTGGTACAAATGTGTGTGTGTTTGCACTACGAGTGGGATTTTGTACATATTTTAAATTTTTTTTTCATTGATTTTTATTGTATAGCTTTTCTTTGTTGAGCTCTTACTTCAAGTTGTATATTATGGTCGAGTCCTTAGTACGAAGAGCATTAGGCTGAAGGTAGCATATATCTTTCCTTGTTTATATATTTTTACAATTATTCTTGTTATATCATTTGGTGTTTGTTTTCTACCATTTGATTCTTATTCTTGGTATCATCCATACCATTGACCCCCTAGTAAAAAAAAAAAAAAAGTATTAAGTTGCTTGTAGGCTTGTGCTTTCTTGTTCAAAGGCTGATTCCCAAGGAGCAATCAAGCTAGCATCTCCAAGATGGTATCCACACTAACATCCACCCTACCAAAAGGAGAGAAGCCGAGAGGTCAAGTAAGGGAGTGAGTGAGAATTTTCTTTATTATTTCTAAGCTTTACTTGTGTAGTGATGACAATACTAATAAATTCTCACCATTCTCAAGAAGAAAGAGACAAGGCCAACGTGAGCAAAGAAAGACTTAAGGAAGCTCAAATCCAAGCCTTTGCAAGATTCACACAACGACTTGAAAATCTTACCAAATCCTTACAAAAGATGAACACTCGTGTTCAAGGATTGGAAAGGCCACAAAGAATACCTCACCGAAGGAGACTAATGAGTCCAAGAGAGACATCGAACGACTCACAATAAGAAGAGGTAAGGACTTTAAATGAATAGTTTGTTAACGAAGACCCTTTGGAAGTAGGTCCTCCAGGAAGAGTGTACATTGGCCAAGGGAGAGGAAGATTCCAACCTAATCGATAAAGGCCAAAAAATGATAACTACCTACGGAGCATCAAGTTGACAATCCCAACCTTCCATGGAAAGTCTACACCCTATGAGTTTGAGTCATGGGGTAAGAAAATTGAGTTAGTGTTCGTATGCATAACTACGATGATGGCAACAAGGTAATTCTCGGAATCACTCACTTGAAGGATTATGCACTAACTTGGTGGGATAAAGTGATGTCTCGTAGAAGGAGGAACAACGACGGACCCGTAGATTCTTAGATCGAATTCAAGAACTCATGAAGAGGATATTTGTGCCACCTCAGTACCATAGAATGAATTCAAGGAAACTTAATAAGCTCTATCAAGGCCTCAAAGGAGTTGAAGACTACTACAAAGAGATGGATATGTTGATGAGTCGTTTTCAACTAGGAGAAGATGGGAGACCACCATGGCCCGATTCTTAGATGGTTTTAACATAGACATAGCCGACAAGATTGATTTACAACACTATGAAGACATGGAGAAACTTCTACACATCGTAGTCAAAATAAAGGAGCAAAACCAAATGAGGACGAAAAGGTATGTCAAATCTACCTCTAAGACCGCTAGTAGCAAAGTGGATAGTAAGATTCTAGAGTCAAAGCCAAAGGCTAGTTATGAAAAGGGAGAGTAATCCAAGTCTAAGACCCAAACCGAAATTCCCAAGACTATAACTACTGCGGTCAAATGTTTTAAGTGCCATAGAGTAGGCCACATAAGTCGAAATTGCCCTAATAAAGGAGCCATGATACTTAAGGAAGAAGACCTAGACACGGATGTTGAGGGTGAGAAAATAGAGGTTGAGGAGAGGAAAGAGGAAAGTAGTTAAGAAAAGGAAGTAGAAGTGGATTGCAATGATATAGCCTTTGTAGCTAGGAGGAACCTCAATCTGCAATATAGGGAAGAACCCTTAGAGGCACAAAGAGATAATATATTCCAGACTAGGTGCACAGTGAACTCCACCCCATGTTGTGTTATCATATATAGTGGAAGTTGTACTAATGTTGCTAGTAAGGATATAGTGGCGAGGTTGAAATTAGCCACCACACCCCATTACGATCTTATAGCCTACAATGGTTCAATGATAGTGGGGATGTGAAGGTCCAAAAGCAAGTTCAAGTTTCATTCAACATAGGTAGGTATAAAGCTGAGATTGTTGGGTGTGTTTCCCTAAACTCATGGTTTGTATTTATGTAAAAACAAATGTATATTCAATAAAGTTTTATTAAGTCAATTTGTTATTGGATTCATAGCATTGCATTGTCCAAAATCCAATAAACCACACATCCAAGGTTATTATCATGTAACCGGAATAGTATATCTATTCAGTATATATTTGATATACCCCTAATATAAAAGTGGATAATGTCCCGTAAATAACCTAAAGGGTCTATAGTATATGGATAAGGCTGGGTACCTTATCCTGGCAACATTATGGATTCGGCCCACTTTGTAAATGTTACAGACGACTCGATCCAGGTCGTTCGTGTAGAGACATGCGAGTGGGGGTATCCTATACAATGAGTTTGTATAAGACCGGACCGCGAAATAGTCAATCTTTAGATGTAACACCGTTGACCAATAGATTGCTATTTCATAGGATGACAAGACAACTCATTCTCAATCTTAAGTGAGTTATAGACTTCTGCCCGTGAGGGCTCGTCCTTTGATCTGTATGGGTGAGAGTGGCCCGAGTTGCCGATTCAATATTCCTACTATTTTGAGGACGAGACCAAGTGGGGAGCTGGGAACATAACTTCACAAGATGAAATTCACTCCTCCCCGACTTTAGGGAGTAGATGAGTGTTCTCTTAACTACTGACTCCGGGACTTGAACAAGGGGCCCCACCCTCTCACTAGCCTGAGAGAAACTTTTGGTTATTGGTCGGATCATAACCGCGTTGTTCATTAGAGGAGCAGTGGTATTTAAGGAGTAAGATGTAACCCAAGGGTAATACGGTAATTTGACCCTGCTTGAGTGACGAGCACTCGTGAAGGATTAACTTGTCGTTAATGGTCGTATATCCATGGACACGAAAACATGCTGCAATGAGAAGAGTACAACTGCAAGTCTTTACTGGAGTGACCCGTAGTTAATGAATGTTGATTAACTCGTTCAATGAGTTTGACCGATTATTCTCGCGTCGTTGGAGGTTCTGATCTGTAGGTCCAATAGGTCCCCTTGCTAGCTCATAACGGGTAAAACGAGGATCAAGTTTCTGGAAAATTTGAAATGTTCAAATTGCTCAAAGGAATATATGTATATTGATTTGATACATTAAAATATATAGTTAATTCTAAATTAAAACTATACATTGTGAGAGATATTATTTGAATAAGATTCAAATAAAATTAATATGAATAAGGTTCATATTAAAAATATAGGTTAAAAATAATGTGTATAAGATGTACATTACGACTATAGGTTATACCAGAGAAATGCTATAGAATATGATTCTATTTTTGTGATAAATAATTAAGTGTTAATTATTTATTTGATTTATATATATATACATATATTTATTAATTGATTATTAATTAGATTAATAATTAATTACTATTTATTAATTAATATGATTAATTAATTATATACATATATATGTATTAATTATTATATATTAATTATTAATATTAATATTAATTGAATTTAATATTAATTTTAATATTAACACTCGCTTGCTTAATTACAGGGGAATGGGGTGGCAATTATGACGTGAGGTGTTACTCCACGTCCTACTTTTGGGTTATGTAGAACAGTTCTGCAGCACGACCCAGGTGAATGAGAGCTTCCCCCTGCATATCTCTCAAGCAAAAACTCTATCAATTGTCCCTTGCGTTCCAAGACGATAGCACGGAAGGTGTATTGGCGGTGTTCGGGAAATCATTGAAGAACAGCTCTTCAAACGTAAGTTTTCCCCGGTATTTTATTTTGCACATTTGGTTTTGTTTCCCAAAACTTATGAACGATGATCATCGCTTCCGCTGTGGGATTCACATCCCATCAAAGGTAACTTGTGATGTTGAACTCATGCATGCTAGTGATTTCTTGCTAGGGAGATCGTGGAAATTTGACAATAGGGTAAGTTTTGATGGTTATCTTCATAAATATTCTTTGGAGCATCAAGGTAAGAAAACCACGCTTGTACACCTTACTCCAAAAGAAATACATATTGATGAATTTAAATTTGAAGAAAGAAGCTTGGAGGGCGAGAGAAATGAACTTGTTGAGCTTCAAACTAACAAGAAAAATAAGGCCCCTAAAAACAAAGAGAAAGTCATGACCCTCATGGCTAGAAGAGAAGAAATAGAGCCATCTCTATGTGGAACACAGTTGCTCATTCTACATCTACATGAAATTAATGATCTCCTAACTCAAGAAATAAGAAATACTTTACCTAATACTTGTGTTGAGCTTTTACATGATATTGAGGAGATAATACCCTAGGTCATGCCAAGGAGACTGCCATCTAGGGAGAGGAGAATTGAAGAAGAAGAAGAAGAGCAACAAGGATGTTCGTTTAAGCCGCCCACTCAAAGATCCCAAACACCTCAAGAGGTCGAGCCACATGAGGAGAGCCATCATGAAAATGAGATCTTTGAGAATAAGGAAGAAAATTAAGTTTTCAACTTCATCAAGGTAATAGTCCTACTATAGATGCTTATCATTGGACTAACTTGCTTCGTTTCGATGTAGGTAAACAACTTGATTCGAGGATGAATCCAAATCAAGAAGGATGAGATGATGTGATCATAATGGACTCAAAGATCCAAGACTCCACCTACAATAACAAGGAAAATAGGCTTGAAGAAAGACCAACCAAACGAAGGAAACTCCATTGGACCCAACAACAAATTTTGACCATTTCGAACGCCAATGAAGAACCTACTATGGTCAATAGGAAGCGAGGAATGGAGGAGAAGTCAAGCGAGTGGCCACCCATCAAGGACAAGCCCATCGAGAAGCCACACGCACGCACGCCCAGCCAGTCGTATGCCATCGCGAACGCGCCATCGCCAACATCCTAGCGCGCATCACTACTTGCTAACATCACAGCACGCCTCACCTGTCCCCACACGCTCGCGCGCCCATGCAACCCAACACCTTTGTGACCCTCTGCCTTGCCACGCGTCAGTCTCACTGCCAGCGCCCCCTTGCCTTGTCATCCATGCGCGCATCCACCCAGTGCCATCAACACCCCTACACTGTGCCATTGTCTATGCCAGCGTGCCCCACTAGTTGCCGCATGCTAGCGTGCGTCCTTCTAAGCCCAAACCCGCCAGCACATCGCCTGCTTTGAGGGCGCGTCTGCCCCTTCATGCGCCCCAGCCCCCATGACGATCTCGAAACTGGTTTCTTTTGGTTGTCCCTATTTCGATATGTACACATAATCTCTCAAAGCTTTTATTGGTGCTAGAGACCAGGTAACATGACACGAAAACATGAGATGCCTCTAAACCCAATATTAGAAGTTGAGTTGTTCGATGTTTGAGACGTCAACTTCATGGGTCCGTTTCTGCCATCGTTCAGTAACAGTTACATTCTTCTAGCGGTTGACTACGTTTCGAAATGGGTTGAGGCTTTGGCCACCTGATTTACTCAATCATACCACAAGTGGCTTAGGCAACCCTTGTAAGAACAAGCACCTCCTAAACACACACGACAACACAAAGAATCACGAAAGGGGAAGAAGAATGGACTTACCTTGAAGGTCAAGGTTTTGGATAGAAAGAACTTTTTCTAGATCTAAAGTGAAACACTCATAAGTTTGATGACCAACCTAAACTTGCATGTTTCAAATGGTTTTAGGCAACTAGATCAATATGCACCAATGCTCACGGTTTTGGGAGCAAAGGGGAAAGGTCATGGCTATTTCATTTATCAACAATCCAACCTCTCAAATGTACAAGAATAAACCTATTTATACGCATCTTGAATTTCCCTAAAATAAATGGAAAAATACTTTAAATAAGCCTATACTAAAATAGTTACAAATGGACTTAACTAAGTTATATAATCCTAAAGTTGGATCTAAGATCTATTACATAAATGTTACATTAAATCCAAATGAAAGTTATAATTCTAATTACATGAAAACACTAATTTAATGATAAAACTCTAAATAACCCCTAAAGGTTAGAGATCTCATGTTTTGTGTTTTCATGTTCCCTTGAAGTTTCTTTCTCCAGTTGTTCTCCTTCCTCGTGAAGCTTTTGATAATACACATGTGGAAGTGGAGATCCCCTTCTTCATCGGTTGACCATCATGGCATGTTGTGTGTTGTTTGAAGCATATCACCATCCCTACTAACGATGCCAATGTAGTCTCTCTCTTCTTGCAGAAGTTTATTTTTAGTATATACGGTACACCTAGATGCTTGATTAGTGATGAGGGCATGCAGTTTTTAAATAATCTAGGGAGTAATTTCTCAACAAAGTATAACATCCATCATAAGATTGTCACTGCCTATCACCCTCAAACTAATTGATTAGCAGAGATATCAAATAGTGGTAAAAATAAATTTTAGAAAAGTCTATGAATGTGAATAGGGAGGACTCTCCTATTAAACTTGATGATGTATTATGGGCATATATAACTGCATATAAACTTCCAGTAGGTATGTCCCCATATCGCATTGTTTTTTGGTAAAGCTTGTCATCTTCCACTCGATTTAGAGCATAGAGTATTTTGGGCGACGTGAAAACTTAATTTAATTACTTTGCTGCAGGTGAAACAAGGTTTCTACAGTTAAATGAATTGGATGAGTTACATCAATTTTCTTATGAGCATGCTAAGATGTATAAAGAACAAACTGAAAGATGCACGATAAGAAAACAATGGATTAAAACTTGGAACCTGAAGATTCAGTGTTGTTCAATCGTAGATTAAGGTTGTTTCTAGTTGCACGTGTTTATTCACATGGAGCTGTGGATATGAGAGATTCTAACTGTAATATTTTCAAAGTAAATGGGCATCGAGTAAAGAAATACTTGGGTGAGGATATTGACATAGGCAAAACCTCTGTGGTACTGAAATATACATGAGAAAACAGTGAGAACAGTCCCTCTGTCGGTATTGGGGGCGTTTTTATGTAAAATATTTGTTGTCTTGTTTTTGCGAAATTTTTATACCTTTTGTTATGCTTTTTTATGTAGATTTCAATTCTAGTTTTTGTTTTTGCATTTGAATGTTGGAAGATCAAGATTTTGGCTATTTCAAAATTACGCAAAGCGTAATTTAAGAACAAATGGAGGTTTTCGAAATTTCAATTAAGGATTTTAGTGGGCTTATTTTAGGTTTGTTTTAGATAGACTTTAGGATACTTGAAAATATAAAGGCCCTATTGTTAGAACCCTAAGGTGATTCAAATGAGAAACAAAAGGAAAAGCCCTAATCCTCTTCCCCATTTGCGTTTTTTTATCTCACAAAATCCCGAACTTGTTTTCAAATTTCTCTGATCAAATATTCAAGAATCCCAAAAATCTCTCCCATCCCTCTTATTTTTTGCAAGATTAGGTTGAGTTTTTGGGTGTCTTTCGTGTTGATTGTGAAGCAAATGCCAATGTTCCATGGAAGGCCCCTCATCCTCCAAGCCATGTGACAAAGAGAATGGAAAAAGGGAGGCGATGCTACCACCACCTATTCCACCTGGTTTGATCCCTCTTGAGCCCCCTCTTATCTCTAATGAAAGTATAATTTTTTATCCTAGAGCACAAAGAAAGAAACGAAAGGAAGCTTTGAGAATGAATCCTAGAAATAACCTATCAATAACTTTAGAAACGCATGTTGCTAGGGTTAATGAAGGAGACCATAGTGAAAATAAATTAGAAAAGTTTAGCAAGGTCTACCTTAGAAAAAATCAATATGTTGGTGATAAAGGTTCTGATTTAGATGCTAAAATGGCTAGGATTAATGCGAGAATTGATGCTGAAAATAAGAAAAGAGAGATTAGGGACAATGACCATGTGGGTATTTGTGCGAAGATAGTCGAATTAAAAATGATAAATGGCAAATATTTATGGAAAATTTAAGACAATTGAGTGAATAAATATACAAATTGAATTAGACGGTATGAATAATCCCCATAGGTTACGTTGGATTTCCCTCTAAACAAATTGAATTATATGGTGTGAATAATCACCACTGGAGCATTCGAATTCGGCCACTGTCGAAGTTCATTGTGAAGTTGTGCCTAAGGCAATTTTGGAGAGCACTCCACCGGCCACTCTAAGGTATTTCGCCTCCCAAGATTCGAGATCTTATTTTGACTATAAAACTATAGTTTTGTATGCTTTGAAGAATAAAAAGACGACGTAAAAATCACCGAAATTTTGGTGGCTTTGAATGAAGCAATGGGAGAATATCCATTGCATAATGATCGAAAAAATTCATGAGGAAGAAGAAGTAAACGACGATATCGACAAGTTTGAAGTGCGTATGCGCACTATGATGCATGAGTCACAGCACAATGAGGAGGAAGCCCCTCTTCAAGTGGAAGAAGGAACATTCGATCCCGAGGATGTCCCAAACGAGGCCATGAATGAATCACCTTTCTCTTCTTCAATAGATATGACCCTTTGTTTTAGTATGAATTTTTCTGACTCAAATTTCATTGCTGCTTCAGATAACTCAGAGTAAGAAATGTGTTTGACCAAAGTAGCCTACAATGTCGGTTACTCTACAATATCGGTTGTGAACCGACATCTAAACAACCATCTATGATGATGGTTATTTATGATTGCAGTTCTAAACTGACATTGTTTTTACAAAAACCTAACAAAAAATAAAGTAATAATAATAAAATATTATTTACAGCAAACAAAATAATAGAATAATATTTAGAGATATACAAATTCAACCATAAAAGAAATTATACACAAGTTTTAAACTATTATACTTCATTATGTTAAAAAATATTTTATTACGAATTTAAACGAGCAAATGATAAGTAGATCATTGATACAACCATACATGTTTCCAACTGATATCTCTCCTTAAAGCCAAATCCAAGTATCCCATCGAAGAAGATCATCCTTGTCCCAAGCTTGCAAAACAACTATAGAATAAGCAAGTTATTAAAGAAATGATATGTGAAAATTATGATCATTAAGATGTTCAAATGATCATTAGGTTTATGTTCTCTGTGCAAGCTTTGGCTTTTGTAATAGTTCAAGTGGTCATTAGGATGTTTTAATCGATTCATTATTTAGTTTGGATTTTTATTCAAGGTTGGATTATTGGTTTCGTTTGAGAATGTTTAATGAAGTAGTAATTGTTGTTTAGCTTTATCGCCTTTTGGATGAGACGAAGATTAGTTATTTGCTTAGCTTTGTTTGGCGTTTGAATGTTCTTGCTTAATTTATTGTGTTGTGTTTTAAGTGTTAGTATAAGAGTAGCGCAGCGGATGCATGGTGGTAGGATTTGCTTAACCTGAGTTGTTAGTGTTGGGTGTGTTGCCCTAAACTCGTAGTTTGTATTTATGTAAAAACAAATTTATATTCAATAAAGTTCTATTCAATAAATTTGTTGTTAAATTCATTGCAATTGTCTAAATCCAATAAACTAAACATACAAGGCGGTTATCATAGAACCGGGATATATATATACTGGGTATATATTTGATATACTCTCAATATACAAGTGAATAATGTCCCGGGAATAACCTAAAGAGTCTATAGTATATGGGTAAGGCTGGGTACCTTATCCTAGTAACACTATGGATACGGTTCACTTTGTAAATGTTACAGACGACCCAATCCAAGACGTTCGTGTGGAGACATGCGAGTGAGGGTATCTTATAGAATGAGTTTGTATAAGACCGGACCATGAAATGGTCGATCTTTAGATGTAATGCTGTTGACTAACAGATTGCTATTTCATAGGATGACCAGGCAAGTCATTCTCAATCCTAAGTGAGTTATGGACTATTGCCGGTGATGGCTCGTCTTTTGATTTGTATGGGTGAGAGTGAGATAGAACATAACTTCACGAGATGGAATTCACACATTCCCGACTCTCGGGGAGTATACTAGTGCTCTCATAAATGCTAACTCCCGGACTTGAACAAGGGACCCCACCCTCTCACTGGCCCGAGAGGGACTTTCAGTTATTGGTTGGACTATAACTGGGTTGTTCATTAGAAGAGCAGTGGTAGTTAAGGAGTAAGATGTAACTCAGGGGTATAAAGGTAATTTGACCCAACTTGAGTTACAAGCACTCGTGAAGGATTGACTTGCCATTAATGGTTATATATTCGTAGACACGAACATATTCTGCAGTGAGAAAAGTGCAACTGTGAGACTTTAGTGGAGTGACCCGTAGTTAACGAATGTTGATTCACTCGGTTAATGAATTTGAACAATTAATCTCATATCGTTGGATCTTCTGATCTGTAGATCCCCTTCCTAGCTCACAACGGGTAAAACAACGATCCAAAATTATGAAATAATTTGAAATGTTCAAATTATACCAGGGAATATATATAATGTAGATTGATATATTATATATATAAGTATATATATTAATTTTGGATAAAGATTGAAAATCAATACTATATATTATGAGAGAAATGTTTGAATATGATTCAAATATTTAATATGAATTGGATTCATACTAAACTATAGGTTATACAAGAGAGAGTCATTTGAATATGATTCAAATATGTAGTTTTAATTTGTGATATTTAATTAAAAGATAAATAATTAATTATTGTTTATGTATTTATTTAATTAATATTTGAATTTGATTAATTAATTTTTAATTATATTAATAATTATTAATCAAATTAATAATTTATTAATTAATAATTAATTAAATGTTAATTAATTTATATTAATTATAATTAATTAGTTAAATTAATATGTTAATTTGATTAATGAGTTAAATTAAATAAATAAATAAAAAAGAAAAACCAAAACCACCCCGAAAACGTAGGGGAGTGGTGATGTGGTTTTGCCCACATCACCCATTTGGTTAAAAAATTCATAATTGTTCTGTTGCTTCTTGCTCATACCGGGAAAAAAAAACCACTCTCTCAATTCCCTTGTTTTTGGAATTCATAACCCAATGCTCCCACAAGCAATACTCGGTACCCAAAGAATAGTAAGGAAGATTCTTTTGGTGGTGTTTACAGTTGATCAAAGAAAAATCTCGAAGAACAGTTCTTCGAAAGTAAGTAAATTATTCCCTTGTATTTTCCACTTTTGTTTTGTGGTTTTGTTCCTCAAAATTCAAGAACAAAGATCTTTGTTTCAGCCGCGGGATTTACGTCCTTTCAGTTAGTGATTTATTTCTCTAATTCGAGTGGGACTTTTAGAGTCGTTTAGTAACAATCCTGGTTCAAGATGTTGAAAATCCTGGGGCGTTACAACTAGTATCTCAACCGAAGAACTGCCCCTGTCTATCCCAATCTCGAGGGCCAGGCAAGACATGGTCGTGGCTGCACTGGTCGATGCGGCACTCCAGCCGGTGCCACCGCCGCAAAGACGCATACCTTATCCTTAAGATATGGCAAGCAACCGACCCATATGAAGAGGCGAATAGTGGCCTCATCAAGCATGCTTCAAAGAGTCAACAACAAGAAGACGATCAACCCGCCCAAAACGATTAAGAGAAAAGATGTGAGCAGCCTTACTTGTCGAACCACTGACAAGATTAGGAAGGTCGTCGCTACCCCGAGTCGGCCCGTCGAGATCCTTGATGAAGCGATGGTGTCCTAGTCACTCGTCCGTGACAATGGACGTTGGAACCCTATTGGCAAATGCAATATCCTGAATCTTTCATATCACCTTTATCAATTCAAATGAGTGGGGGAGCACCCCGCTAGGTAGCGCTGCGAAAACACCCCGCTAGGTAGCACTGCGAAAAGAATAGCCATGACTTTAGACAAAAAAAAAAGAAAAAACGAAAGCCGCGACTAAAAATTGTGGAATGAGGGAATTCTCACCGTTCTCCCTGAAGCGGCTGGGCATGCGCCCACATATAGGCCCATCGCCGACCAACCACTGGCCCCCCACAAAGAACCAGTGGTTCTTCAAATGTTTAATTGATATCAGTGAGTTGAAGAGTGTCCCATAACAAGCACAAGACTGTAAAATCCAGGGAAGCCCGAAATCGACGTCATCAAGTTCAGCGTAGTCAGCAAGGTTAGAGTGACCTTTTTGCCATTACCAACCTTCAACCAGAGAATGGCTAGCGCCATTATGGTCTCGCAAGTGTTGGGAGCAAGCTGTGCCGGCGCAACCCTGGTGAGAGATAAGAAGGATTGGGCGAAGAGGGAAAGCAGAAGCTTAACCCCATTCCAAAACATCTGGGGATAGAAACTCACACATCCCGGGAGAGGGGTGTTGTTAGGGTTGACTTTTTACTGTAGAAACATGTGTCAGTAGTCCTGTTTGACCACGTCTTTTACCCCTTTCCCATAATTATTTGCTAAAAAGGACTACATATTCTTAAAGTAGAACATGCATAGAACATTTCTGCATAAGAGTCAAACTATGGTACTTTATGAAAAATATGAGAAAAATGCGGTCAAAGTTGGAAGAAAACAACATAAATTTGTTTTTTGCAGAATTGCGCCCGGTGCATTTTTGGAGAACAAAATGGCAATACACATGTTTTGATTAATGAAGGGCAGGGAGGACATTTCCCACATGTTGAAACACATCCCAAACCGTGAGTTCAAGTCGATGTGAGGTGATTAGGTGAATCTCAACCCATTTCTACCAAAAAACGGTGGGGAGTTGTAACCTAACTATGGTGTTATAAAAGGAAGTCATCCTTCCAGTAGAATTCTATCCCTTCCAAGCTTCATTTCATCTTCTTTTAGTTGCTCTCTAGTTGTAGAACACGTTTTTAGGGTTTATGTTTATGTTCTAGTTGTTCATTTATTTGTTTTTCACGCTTTTACCTTTTATATTGCTTTTAATTCAAGTTCTTACTTTCGTTCTTTATTCATTGTGTTCTTTTAAAGTTCTTTAGCGAGTTTCAACTCCCCTCACGCTCGAGAGAGAAGAGGGTCAAGCTAGAACTCACTGTACGACTTATTTATTTATTTAAATTCAATGAAAAAATATTTTCTTTGTGTTTTCGTGCATTTACTTCCCTTTAATTATGTTCTAAATTAGTTATCAACCTCTTTATGGAATTCCTTAGTCAAAATGATTTGATTTTCAACATGCTCGGGATTTTGGCTAGATTGCGCCTGGCACTTTTTTGAGTTGATTTCTAAAAACTTCTCTTTACATCTTTTTTCCATTCGGCCGGTGGTAACTTGATTTATACACCAAAACCCAACCTTGGGAAAGGTTAGTCAGGTAAAATAATAGGAAACCAATATGGGATGTGACTTAGGCATAAGCGCATAAAACATGGTTCTAGACATAGGCTCTCTAACCCATAATGCAAGTGAGTTGGTAGATATTCTCTAGGATTGTAATCACACATAGGCATATGAGTATAGGTTACCCTAGCCTCTGCAGCAACCAGAAGCGGTAGTGAAAGAGTAGAACTCGAATCCCAAGAAAAGTCAGGAATTGCGTCTGGCGCAATTTCCCCAACATAGTGTGTTTTCCATGTTTTGCATCAAGACTAAGGTAGGAAGCAAAGAGGTTGAGTTTTATTAAATTGCTTGTTAGTTAAAACCCCAAATAACAACATTTTACCACTATTTTCATCATAAACCACAATTGCATATTTGATCTGTTCACTCTTTAAAATTGTTTTGAAAGCAACAAGTCCCTAATGATTCGACCTTGGATTACTACCAAGTATTACTTTTGACCGTATGCACTTGCACGTGTCTCTAATATTTTTGAAGGTAGAGAAAGTCCCAACAGGTGTCAATCCTCTCGTCCTCAATCAGAAGGCACATAAGAACGTAATCTGGTACCCAGTACAAAGAACGAATATCTATGAAGTCATTCTTCGTCTCCTGAGTTGGAACATGGTTCACACTAGACGATTAGCCATGATGGATGTAGAGATATGAAACAGTTGATAATACAAGAAGTTTGGAAGTCAAAGAGAGTAATCAGCCCCCCCCCCTCCCGCCACCACCACCGGGCGAATTTAATTCCTTCCTAAGTGTCGTTCCGAATCCCAACGACGTTGGGAATCGCGACCACCGACTCCTTCGCTTCACGCATTGCGGGAGGGACGCGACCACCTGAAAAATGATGACGGGCACGTTTCCTCTCATAAATGCGATTGTATGAGCTGATGTCAAATCATTATAGTTTCTACCCAACATGGGCCCCACCTCTTGATTGGAAGTAGATCCCTCATCAAATGGGCCTGGGCCACGCGCACCATAATTCACTTTAATGCTTTCAGGCCCGGCCCACTTTTGCCTGACCAGCCCAACTCTGAAAGAGGGCTGACTGTTGAAGTTAAATCCAAGCAGGACGCGTATCCCCTCGAGAGAGGCACGAGATCATAGGTACGCATTGTACGTTGCGATGGCAAGGGAGACGCGTCTCCACTCCCACGGTACACGGAGCATACTAAGCCCGGAGCCTACCACCGGTGGGCGACCGGCTTACAGACTGCTGGCGGAGGCACCACATGTCTATTGTTGATAACGTACAGCCTTGACAAGCACCATACCCTGTGGCACGCCCCTACCATCCGAATCGTTGGCCTCCCTGGTCGGCCATTCGAGCCTATATAAGGGAGGATCCTCACCTTCACCGAGTAAGTGAAAAACCTGTCACTTATACCGGAGGTGTCTTCTTCTATTTCTACTTCGATTACTGACTTAAGTGGCGTTGAGTTTTCTGGTTGCAGGCTCATTTGTCTTCTGGTGAAGTCACCCGTTCGAAGGACACATGGACCTCTATGAAATTTGCCTTAAAAGATGTGTTTGTAGCTTTATAAGAAATCTCATTTATCACAACCTTGCTTCGTGGTTTATGATCTCTCATGTGGTGTTCTTTCAAGAATGTAGCATTTGTCGATACGAACACTCTATTTTCTTGTGGATCGAAGAAGATTCTACCTTTCTTTTCTTGGGGTAACCTATGAATAGGCACACTTTTGAACAAGATTCCAATTTCTTTGGGTTTGTCACTAACACATGTGCTGGACATCCCCAAATTATGAAGTGACGTAAAGTAGTTCTACGTCCTATCCATAGTTCAAAAGGTTTTTCAAAACACTTTTTGATGGAACTGTGTTCAAAATTTATAATGCAGTCTCTACTGCATAACCCTAAAACGAGGCAGGCAGTTGAGCATAGCTCATCATTGATCGAACCATGTCTAACAGGGTTTTATTTCTCCTTTCTGATACACCGTTCTATTGAGGTGTACCAACTGCTAAGAGTTGGGATGTAATTCCATTTCTATCATATAGTCCTGAAATCTTAAGTCCATATACTCTCCACTCCGATCAGATTCAAGTGTCTTTATTAGTGCAATATTCTCTTTAAAGTTTAAAGAAGTTTTCTAATTTAATAAATAGCAACTACAAATCTATTTATTGTCTAACAAAACACAGAGTCTACAAAACGGAAAATTAATCAACAACTAACTAAATACCAACTAGACTTTTGTAAGTCGGTTGGTAACATTCCTCATTCTTGTTTCTCATTTCTAGTTTTTAGGAAGAAATCTAAGTACTTGACAACGATTTATGTTTATTGCTTTTCCCTTTCTTAGAAACATTCTCAAAATAGAAACTGTATAAATAAAAAAATAATTTTGTTGTTTCTTGTTCCCGTTTTCACTTTGTTTCAACCTTAATAAAAAACTTATTTTATAATTCTTCAGACGGGTAAAATACACTTTTAGTCATTGAGTTTGAGGATAGGTGTCTATTTGGCCCTAAGTTTCAAAAAGTGACAATTTAGTCCCTCACGTTTGGAAAATGGTTCTAAATGGTCCCTAAGTTTATTTGATCCTTAATTGACTAACGGAAACATGATGTGGGGCATAATTGAGTTGTCAAATTTTGTATGACGTGGCAATACTAAATAATTTTATATTATTTTTATGTTTACTTTGATTTTTTTCCCTTTCTCTCTTCCCCTCCATTTCTCTCTCTTCCTCCCCTCCTTTTCCTTCCCAAAATTCTTGCTGGCTCTAAAATCTCTAAGACCCCATTTTGTTCCCCAGTTTTAGCAATTTCATCCTTGCCTGATTTTCTCCTCTTCTTCGTCATCAATTATTCGAGAATGGTTCATCGACCTCGACAGGGCTGTTGTAGCGAAACGTAACAAAACTTTCCACAAACATTTTCCAACTCAAAGGTCTGCCAAAGATTATTTATATATATTTCTACCTGAAACTTATTGGTTGTTTGTGTTGATGGGAAAAAATGTAGGGAGGATGAAACGACTAAATTTGGGGAAGATGAACAGGAGGAAGAGAGAGAAAGAGAGAGCGAGTGAAAAGAGAAAAAAATCCATGTAAATATGGTAATAATATAAAAGTATTTAATATTGTCACATCATTAAAATTTAATAACTCAATTATGCCACATCATTTTTCCGTTAGTCAACTAATGGTGCAATAAACTCAGGGACCATTTAAAAATATTTTCTAAATCTTAGGGACTAAACTGTTACTTTTTGAAACTTATGGATCAAATAGTCACCTATCTCAGATTAAAAGTGTATTTTACCCTTCTTCTAACAATGGATGCTGGGGCGATGTAATTTTATTATTTTTATTAAAAATATGGAAATAAAAACAAAAAAATATGGTAACGGGTACCCAATATCCCCTCAAAATACTCAAAGACGCATGAATTTGGACGGAAGAGGATAAAATGGCACTAGTGAGAATATAGTCGAAGAAAAATGAATATTGTTGTTGTGAAATTGAGGGGCAAAAGAGAATCGAGGGAATAAATTGTGAAGAATTCCACTTGAATTTTTATTTTTTCTTCTTGAATTTCTTCACAAACTTTTATTTTTTGACGTCTTACTCAACAAAGGGCTACCCTTTTATAGCCTTGTTTGGGCTTGGACAACAAGAAATTTGACGGGCTTGGGTCTGGATAATTCAGAGAGGTGGCTAAATTTGGACGCTTGTTTTAATAAATGGCCATCATAATTTGTACAAATAACCAATCAATTTTCGAGGAGAATTCAAACATAGATCATTTTCCAACCTCATCGTTGTTCTATATTCAAACTTCACCTACAGGAGTGGGAGTTTACTTTGGGATTTACTAGATTTCAAAACAAACTTATCTACCTCCTATTTAAACGATGAATGGAATTGTTTGATTGATTTTAGTAATAAATTAAACTTAGAATTCTTTTTCAAAACAATTTGATTTTACTTTTTTACGATTAATTTCGAAGAAACAAACTTAACTGTCTCCATCTAAATGATAAGTTTCTTTTTTTTTCATGTAGATTCCATTTTAAATGGGATTGTTTAATTGATTCTATTAATAAATTAAACTTCAATTATTTTTCAAAACAATTTGATTTTACTCTTAAATTAATTTCGAAGAAACAAACTTAACTATCTCCATCGTTTGTTTTTTTATGTAGATTCCATGTTAAATGGAATTGTTTAATTGATTCCAGTAATAAATTAAACTTTAATACTTTTTCAAAACAATTTGATTTTACTCTTAAATTAAGTTTGAAAAATAATTTAATGTTAAATTAATTTTGGATTATTGTTGATCGATTTTATTTCCAATTTTAATCTATTGTTTACCAATGTGTCTATATATGGCTAACTACCTCGATGATATTTCCACTCGAATTTCAAATAATGCATAGTTCATAGTTCAGTTTAAATATCAATATTGACTTTTGATTATTGCCATAATTTTTCACCCACATCTATATAAATCTAATACCTCAATGATATTTGTACTTATATTTTCATCTTTATCAAATATTACGTTATTAGTTTTATATTTACATTGGCTTTTTGCATATTAACTATTATTATTTGTACAAATTTTCACTAATGTGTATATATATCTGCAACTATTACGATCATATATTTGCAGGTAGGTATACTAGTGTTTAACCACATGCGATGCACGAATATTTCTTCATTATAAAATATCTTACATTTTAAATGTGATCATTTGAATTTTAACTTTTGTCAAAATGACTAAATTTACGAGTTAAAGTAAATATGAGATCATTACATGGTTTATTTGGTTAAAATAATATTAATAACTTCTTTATAGCCCTAATTTATTTTACTACCTTATAATCATTTATTCTATATGTGTATGGTTAACAATTTAAAATAATTTGTTCTTTTTGTTAAACAAATTTAAATTAGTTTGTTAGGTAAATTAATTTAATCACTTAATCAAATTTCATGAAGTTTAAAAATGTAGAACTAAAATCATAGGTTTTTAAATGTTAAATTATTTTATAAATAAGCTAAATATATTTTCATTAATACATTCTTGGATTCGAGTCTGTTGTAAATGAGATTTTAATTCTTTTCATTTCTTTCAAAAGAATAATATATATTTTTCAATATTCTCTAAAAAAACACACGTATGATATATTTTTATTAAGAGTACTAATATTTATTATTATTTAGTACATACATATATAAAAAGAAATTATTTATCTTATAGGCGAAGCCGTATGTCTAATAGTATCTTAAAAGAATAAAAAAAGTAAAAAATAAAGTCATAGTTACTTTCCATAGCATTTTTGTAAATGTTGTAGCTCAAGTTTTCGAAACCCTAATTGTCCATATTCTTTTCTTCTCAAAGTTCATATTTACCTTTACCCTCTCTTTGCTGCCAGAGTGGATTCTATGAGTCTGTTGAATGAGAAATTTTGACAAATTACTAAATGCCACATCATAATTTAAAATTATATTTTGGGACCAATCTTAAAATTACACGTGTCCTAAATTAATTTTAAATCGGCAAATCAAAATTGTGACACATGTCTCTCTTAGGGTCGTTCGATGAAATCAACTAATTCGATTTAGAAAAAAACCATAAAGAGATCGGGCCCAAGCCCATGGCCCATTAAGGCCGATGGCCCATACAAAACCCACCAAGCTCTATAAATAGAAGGGGTCACCTCCCATTTGAGGAGGGGGGGGGGGGAGATCCAGAAGCATCGGAGATTCAGAGCATTCGGTGCATTCAAAGTCATCTACAACCGTTCAGAGGGCGAAGCGGATCCAGAGCGGAGGCATTCAGAGGATTGAGAAGAATTTCAGACTCAGAGTTTTCAGCATCCGGTGTCAAGCGAAGAATCTAGAGCCTAACTTGAAGACTTGAAGATTGAATTGTCAGTCCGCCAAGCAATCGATTGAAGAATTCTTCTCAAGACTTAAAGATCTCACAAGCTGTACTTCAAGCAAAGGAACTCTTCACAAGCTACAAGCCCAAGACTTCACAAGCCGCAAGCTGAAGAATTCGCAATCCGAAGATTTCATCAAACATCGAGTTCACAGCCGAAGATTGTAAAGATTCTTCAATACACTCGAGACTGAAAGTGACAACCTCCTTGATTCGAGAACAAGTTCATTAACCCTCGAAGCGAGTTTATGTCAGAGAGAATTAATCAGAGGATCATACAGTAGAGTTGTAACACTTATACATAAATATAAATCAAGTTCATTAAAGTCGAGTTTCGTTCATCTGAATTTCTCGTCGAACAAATTGGCACGCCAGTGGGACATCTCTACGTCTCATCTTTTTCTCTCAACCAAGAAGCGATGACATTCAAGGAAGCTTCATCCAAGATTGATGTTTCAAGCGACTCTTACTTGGGCCCAATTACTCGCAACCGAGCCAAAGAAATGATGGATGCCCTGTTCAACTCCAGCTCGGAGAGTGAATTTGCTCATTCCTCTGCACATCACAAGGGACATCTACTTCGAACGTCATGTACTCTGTCATGATGGCTGATGCATCCACCATGGAAGAAAAAATGGCGGATATGGATAAGAGACTCTGCATGCTGATGAAGATGGTTGAGGAAAAGAATTACAAGATCGCTTCCCTCATGAACAAGATCGAAGCTCAAGACGTTGCTGAATCCAGCAAGAATCTTGCTGCAAAAGTCAGTGAGAAAAGAAAGAACACCGTGCAAGAAGAACAAGAACATTCTGTCTCAATTGCTTCACTGTCCGTCCAACAGCTCCAAGATATGATCACAAATTCGATCAGAGCTCAGTATGGCAGACCGGCTCAAAATTCCCTCCTGTACTCCAAGCCGTACACCAAGAAAATTGACAATATGAGATTGCCAACAGGATATCAGCCTCCCAAGTTCCAACAATTTGATGGAAATGGTAATCCCAAGCAACATATTGCTCATTTCGTCGAAACGTGTGAAAATGCTGGCACTAGAGGAGATCTACTGGTCAAGCAGTTCGTCAGGACGATGAATGGCAATGCCTTTGATTGATACACAGATTTGGAGCCTGAATCCATCAGCAACTGGGAGCAACTCGAAAGAGAATTCCTAAATCGCTTTTACAGCACAAGGCGAATTGTTAGCATGATGGAGCTAACCAGCACTAAGCAACGGAAAGATGAACTTGTTGTTGACTACATCAATAGGTGGAGAGCTCTGAGCCTCGACTGCAAAGACCGATTGACTGAAGTGTCTGCAGTAGAAATGTGCACTCAAGGCATGCATTGGGGACTCCTCTACATTCTCTAGGGAATAAAACCCCAAAGTTTTGAAGAACTAGCAACTCGTGCCCACGACATGGAACTAAGTATCGCTAGCCGAGGGAACAAAGATCATCTGGTCCTCGACCTCAAGAAGGAGAAGAAGGAAGTAAAGAACTCTGATAAAATTGCTAAGAGTTCTAAGAAAGAATCCATGGTCATCAACACGACTCCGTTTAAGTTTTCTACGAAAGGAAGAAACTTCAACGACAAAAAGGATGGAAGACAAATGGCTGGAAACGAGAAGCGGCGTCCAACTTTGAAGGAGAGACAGGAAAAAGTCTATCCTTTTACCGATTCAGATATTCCAGATATGTTGAAGCAACTACTGGAGAAACGGCTAATTGAACTTCCCGAATGCAAACGTCCGGAAGAGATGGGAAGAACCAAAGATCCCAATTACTGCAAGTATCATCGGGTCATTAGTCATCCAGTGGAAAAATGTTTAGTCTTGAAAGAGTTGATCCTAAAGTTAGCTCAAGAGAGGAAGATCGAGCTTGACCTCGACGAGGTAGCTCAAACAAACCATGTTGCAGTAAACTCTAATGGTTATGCAGTCCACAACCAAGAAGTAAAGTTGATCCAATTTGGGACTCTAGAGCCTGTGGCAATTTGGTGGCAACACGCGATACCAAGAATCACTCTTCAAGATGAGACCAAGCTTAATGTCAATGAAGAAGAAGGATGGACTCTCGTGACTCGTCGAAAGAAGCAGAAACAACGATTCATTCAGAAAGAGTCTCGCATGTTCCGAAACTACAAAAGAAAGAACATGCCAAAAAAGAAGAAGGGAAAGAAAGATATTAGAAAACTTCGGCCTGTCAAGGAGGAGAGTAAGGATATTCTCCAACCTCGCGAGCAGGTAACATTGGAAGAATTCTTCCCAAAGAACTTCCTTCGTAACGAACAAGAAAAAGGTTATGAAATTGTCACGTGTCACGCTACACATGTGATAGAAGGTGATAACTTCGTGCTAGAGGCATCTGAAGAAGTATTGGAACAAGAGGATCTCCTAGTTCATCTCATGAATGACTTGCTAGCACTCCCATAAGCGGCTAAAGATACTCTCGTTGAAGCGCTAAAACATGCTAGCACTTCCAAATCCTCCATAAACACATGTGCCCCATGTTGTATGTCTATCGCCTTTACAGATGAAGATTTGCTGTAAGGGTCTAAACTCCATAATAGGCCTTTATTTGTCTCGGGCTACATTCGTGAGCAGAAAGTTAGCCGGATTCTTATCGATGATGGTTCGGCTGTCAACATAATGCCTAAATCAACCATGAAGCAGTTAGGCATTTCAATGGAAGAGCTCACGAAAAGCAGATTGGTAATCCAAGGTTTTAATCAAGGTGGACAACGAGCGACTGACATGATTAGGCTGGAGTTGATCATTGCAGACCTTAAAGCCATTACCATCTTCCATATCATAGACTCCAAGACTACTTACAATTATTGTTAGGACGTCCTTAAATTCATGAGAATGGGGTGATAACTTCGACGTTGCATCAGTGCTTCAAATTCTATCAAGATGGAGTTAGAAAAGTTGAGACTGACACTAATCCATTCTCGGAAGCAGAATCACACTACGCATATGCAATGTTTTATACGAGTAATGATCAAATAGAAAAAAACGTGCAAATAGATGCTTCTTTAACCGAGAACAACAAGGACAACTCTAGCTCGAGACAGCCAACAATCAAGACAGGAGAGCTGGCAAAAGAAGTTCATGCTGTCAAGGCCATCGCAAATGAAGCATCTACTAGTTCTCTAAAAAAGGAAGCTTTTAAGAAAGAAGCCTCACAGAATTCTACCATCTTGCGATATGTCCCTCTATCTCGACGAAAAAAAGGCGAATCGCCATTCATGGAATACTCAAATAATATGAAGTTTGACGACGTAGAAATGTTGAAGGAGAATTTCACACTGCCTCTTACTAAGATATCAAGTCAAGAAATTAAGAAGTCTGAAGATCTCAGTATGAAACAGTTTCTTCCCGTGAAGCGAACGAAGGATGGCTTCGATCCCAAAGCATACAAACTTCTGGAAAAAGCAGGCTATGACTTCACAACTCACACTGAGTTCAAAAGCTTGAGGATTTTCGATGACAAGCAGGAACTTTCTACAACACAGAAGAAGCTTTTGAAGTCAGGCTACAATATACCTACATCAAAGGCTAGAATTGGTTACAAACCGTCAGAACCAGTGTATATAGTGAAAAAAGGAAAAGAAAAAGTAGAGAATAGCAATCACATCACGGTTGAAGAGATCGATGACTCCAAGGAAAAGAAACATTCCATTAGTCAAAGAATTTCAGTCTTCAATCGCATTGAGGTTCCAACTGTTCGTATCTCGGTACACCAAAGATTGAACATGGGGTCAATGAAAATAGAAAGCCAACGTCTGGGACATATTCCTACACGACCTTCGGCATCTCAAAGACTGAGTGTGTCGACATCAAAAATGAAAGATCAATCGTCAAGATCCATTGTCGACCGCCTCGAAAGAGTAGAAAATCAACGTGAGCCTAAGTCAGAGTCCTTGGAAACAAGCCAACTCGATGGAATGAAGAATAATAACGGACTTCATAGTTCTGTCCCTTCACGAATGAAAAGAAAGCTTTATGTTCTTATAAACACAGAAGGTCCATTAAGAGTGAAGCGACAGTTAATCGTTTTAACCAATCCAGCCGAGGAAGATCAAAAGCATGGAGAAAACGATGTTAGTTGTTGCCACATCTCCTTTGACGAAATGTTAGACGATGAAATATTAGGGGAGGATGTTGAAGAGGCACCATCATCACTAGAGGATGGCAGTCAGTCAACTGTTGATGAACTTAAAGAAGTGAACCTCGGTACAGTAGAAGAGCCACGTCCGACGTTCATAAGTGCTTCATTTTTCAGCGAGGAAGAAATTGAATATATGAGTTTGCTCTCCACATATAAAGACATGTTTCCTTGGTCTTACAAAGAAATGCCAGGACTTGACCCGAAGATAGCAGTCCATCACCTTGCAATCAAGCAAGGGTACCGTCCAGTAAAGCAAGCACAACGACGATTTCGACCAGAACTTATACCTCAAATCGAAAATGAAGTCAACAAATTAATAGAGGCAGATTTCATCCGTGAAGTGACATATCCAACATGGATAGCCAATATCGTTCCAGTGAAAAAGAAGAATGGCCAACTTCGTGTATGTGTCGATTTTCGTGATGACTTTCCATTACCCATCACTGAGATTATGGTTGATGCTACTACAGGACATGAAGCTTTATCTTTCATGGACGGATCGTCGGGATACAATCAAATTCGGATGGCTCTCGAGGACGAAAAAATGACTGCATTTCGAACTCCAAAAGGGATATACTGTTATAATGTAATGCCTTTTGGATTAAAGAATGCCGGAGCAACCTACCAACGTGCTATGCATAAGATTTTTTATGACATGCTCCATAAACATGTAGAATGCTATGTTGATGATCTTGTAGTTAAGTCGAAAAAACGCGAAGATCAGCTGCAGGACTTGAGAATAGTCTTTGAGCGCCTAAGGAAATATCAATTGAAAATGAATCCTCTCAAATGCGCTTTTGGTGTGACATCAGGGAAGTTTCTTGGCTTTGTAGTACGGCATCGAGGAATTGAGATTGACCAATCCAAGATTGATGCCATCCAAAAAATGCCAGAGCCAGGAAACTTACGTGAGTTGAAAAGTCTTCAAGGACGTTTGGCCTATATAAGAAGATTCATCTCAAATTTAGCTGGTCGATGTCAACCCTTTCAACGACTAATGAGGACAAATGTGACCTTTGAGTGGGATCAAGTATGTCAAAATGCTTTCGATAGCATAAAAAAATATTTGCTTAGCCCACCTGTCTTGGCGGCCCCTACAGTTGGAAAACCTTTAGTGTTGTATATTACTGCACAAGAAAGGTCACTCGGAGCACTCACACAAGAAAGAGAGAAAGGTAAAGAATGTGCTCTCTACTACCTAAGTAGAACTTTGAATGGTGCAGAACTAAGTTATTCACCCATCGAGAATATGTGTCTGTAACTCTTCTTTGCCATCGATAAGTTGAGGCATTACATGCAAGCCTTCAAATATGTTTTATCTAGGCCAATTATCTCAGGACGACTGGCTAAATGGGCGATCTTACTCCAACAGTACGACATTGTCTATGTTCCGCAAAAGGTAGTAAAGGGACAGGCCGTTGCAGATTTCTTAGCAGATCATCCAGTTCCAACATATTGGAAATTATCTGAAAGCTTGCCTGACGAGGAGATCTTCTATATTGAAATTACTGAGCCTTGGACAATGTATTTCGATGGTGCAGCTCGAAGAAGCGGTGCGGGGGCAGGTATAATCTTCATCTCGCCAGAGAAACACATATTGCCATACAGTTTCACTTTTGGCGAGTTGTGTTAAAATAATGTCGCTGAATAGCAAGCACTCATTATCGGTCTTCAGATAGCCTTATAAATTGGCGTGACATATATGCAAATCTATGGAGACTCGAAACTGATAATTAATCAATTGTTGCTTGAGTATGAGGTGAAACATGAAAACCTAATACCTTACTTCAATTACGCCAGACAGTTGTTGGGAAATTTTGAAACTGTGACTATGGAGCACGTCCCAAGACCCAAGAACAAGAAGGCCGATGCTCTGGCAAATCTGGCTACAGCTTTAACAATTTTGGAGGATGAAGTTGTAAATATCTCACTTTGCCAGAGATGGATCATACCACCAACTGAAAGTGAGAGTGAAGAAGTGAATGCAATATCCGTCTATGTGATTGAAGAAGAAGATTGGCGGCAGTCAATTATAGACTATCTCCAACATGAAAAACTCCCTACAGATAACCGACATAGAACAGAAGTACGAAGGAGAGCAGCTCGTTTCATCTATTACAAAGAATCTCTCTATCGCCGTTCTTATGAAGGTCTTTTCCTTCGATGCTTAGGAAAATAAGAGTCGATAAAAGCCTTAGAAGAAGCCCACTCGGGCGTATGCGGGGCTCACCAATCTGGGCCAAAGCTTCATTTCTAATTGAAAAGGATGGGCTACTATTGGCCTACAATGGTCCAAGATTCGATGCAATATGCAAAGAAATGCGAGGCTTGTCAATTTCACGCCAACTTCATACATCAGTCTCCGGAGCCACTCCATCCAACTATAGCTTCATGGCCCTTCGAAGCTTGGGGACTTGATCTTGTTGGTCCTATAACTCCCAAATCATGAGTGGGACATTCTTACATTCTCACAGGAACAGACTATTTCTTAAGATGGGCTGAGGCTGTTGCACTAAAGGAAGCTAAGAAAGAAAATGTAGCTGATCTTATTCGCACCCATCTCATCTACCGTTATGGCATCCCGTATCGCATTGTCACAAATAATGGAAAACAATTTTCCAACAGCCTAATAGAAAAATTATGTGAGAAATTTGGCTTCAAGCAGTATAATTCATCCATGTACAATGCTGCGGCAAATGGGTTGGCAGAAGCGTTTAACAAAACGCTATGTAATTTATTGAAGAAAGTGGTCTCCAAGTCCAAGCGAGACTGGCAGGAAAGAATTGGTGAAGCATTATGGGCGTATCGAACTACCTATCGCATTCCGACCGATGCTACGCCTTATTCTCTTGTATATGGAGTAGAAGTCGTGCTCCCTCTAGAAAGAGAAATTTCATCTCTACGAATGGCGGTACAAGAAGGACTAACAATCGAGGATAATGCTCAGCTTCGTCTTCAAGAGTTGGAAGCATTAGATGAAAGAATATTGGATGCCCAACAAGTGCTAGAATGTTATCAAGCCCGCATGTCTAAGGCTCTGAACAAAAAGGTACGACCTCGATCATTTCAAGTTGGTGATCTCTTATTTGTAGTGCGAAGACCAATCATTACAACTCGACATACAGGGAATAAGTTCACTCCAAAATGGGATGGACCCTACGTTGTAAAAGAAGTCTACACGAACGGAGCATACAAGATCGTGGATCAAGACGGCCTCAGAATTGGCCCAATCAACGAAAAATTCCTAAAAAAATACTATGCTTAAATTGTAACCGCTCCTTATCGCAAGAGCCTAAACTGCATGATACTCCTAGCCCACATGAGTTTAAAAGGTGAATGGCAAAAAATAAAATAAATAAAAATTGTAAATGAACTACGTTATGACTTGATCCTTTTTTATAGGAAAAAAAGTACGTAGGCAGCTTAGAGGAAACTTTAAGTTTAATCCAAAAAAAAAAAATTATGCAATTTATTATCATCTTGGTCATGAAAATATTTCTTCTTCGTAAAAAAAAAAAATATAACAAAAAATAACGCCAATAATATAAATGAGTAAGTAAACTGAGTCCATACATGAAATAATAACAAAAGAGTGAGAATGCAAAAGAAATCATGACATCATCTAAAATCGTGGCGCTCACTTGAAGTCCTTCAATTCCTGTTGCGCATCTGTCAAAAGTCCACGAAATGCCTCGAGTGATCTCACTACTGCATCATTAACAACTGGAGTGTTTTCAAGGTTGCTCATCCTCTCTCGTACCTTAGAAGCCTCAAGTTTCTGCTGGTCTAAACGCTCATTCTGTTCAAGAATAAACTTAGAAATCTCACTTCGTTTAGCCTGACAAACTTTAAGCTTCGCTTCCAACTCTTCCTCTTCTTGTAGGATGCGCGTGTGTTGTTGTTGTAGCTTGTCTTTCTCCTCAAGGGCACTCTGCTCATCACATAATATCTTCTCCAAGCTAAAGCTGCACTCTTCCAGTTGACGGTCCTTACTTGCTAAAGTCAGCTGAGAAGAAACTGAAGACTGTAGGTTATTATAATTTGCAACCTTTTGAAAATAGTCACCTACAAAGTCTTTGAGAGACGCAAGGTTTATCGCTTTAGTCTCTGAAATGGCATGAAAAATTTTGTGCGCCTCTGGCTCAAGATAAGATGCCTTATCAAGTGAAGTACAAACAAGCTTCTTATGTAGGCGATCCCACATGACTAAAGCAAGTTGTCGTTGAACATCAGAAATCACAGTGTCGGCACAGAAGTTGGAGACTTCAGGAGCATCAACACATATCATCTTTTGGGCAGGAATCGCATCCTTCAACAAAATTGGGGGAGCTACAACCTTGTCAGTTGGCGCCTTGAAACCTCCAACACAAGCAGCAGCAAGATCAGGGACATTGGGACTCATCAAAGATAAAAGACTACTTTCCCCCATATCTTCATGAATGATATCATCCAAAGGTGACTATAAGTTGAATAAATAAGAGGATTGTTAAGAAAATTAGTAATAATCATAGAAGACAAGACAAATACAAACAATAAAATAAAAAGAATTACTCACCAAATGTGTAGAAGGAAGAGCAGGACATTCCGAAGCACTTGCAACACCATCAAAGAATTTGTCGTCACAAACTACTACCCGTTCCGATTTCTTTGATCTCTTCCAATGATGATCACCGTTGCTGCTATGACTCTCCTCATTATGTCCAGCAACAAACTGTCCAACATCTAAAAGATGAATTATTTTCCCCTCATTGCCATCACCAACTTTCTTTGCAGGTTTTGGTTTATGAGGGGAAAGAGCGGCACTGATCTTCAACTTTTGTATCCCTTCATCAAGATAATCTCCATGTTTTACTAACCACAATTTTGTATAACGGGGAGTGACTTGGTTATGCGGATCTAGTGAACGTGCAGGGAGATGTACTTGAGATGATGTCCGAGTCAAAATACAAATTCGCCAATGATGCAACACACTATCCAAGTTGGCTGGAGGAACATCTTCGCTCAAATCCTTTGGTATATCTTGATAAAACCCGAACTGTCGACCGAACCGATAAGAACTATAAGCCTCAACGACCATCGAACATGAGCTTCGTGATGATAAGAAACATGACCGCAAGCTTGAGAAGAGTGATAAATTATGAAATGAAAGTCGCTCGTTACCTTTCAAATCCTCAGCTTTATTCCTAGATTGAAGAGTTGCGTGCCATGATATATATCTTCCCGTGTGAATCATATCACGAACTTTGACAGCGTTGAAGTACTTAGCTCCACCTTCCCCAGAATAATCAACCATCATAGGACCTCTGACTGGCACATAAGTTTTGAAATGCGTGTTGAAATAATGAGCAAGCCAACCATGAATGTAATGTATAGGAAAGCAAGCACATGAATTCCCAGCAGAAGGCGACGCATTATGGATCTGGCCGAGCCCACGATAAATGTTGGCCAAAACAGGAACAGCAAGGCTAAACGAGAACCCTTCGGCCATATAACTAGCAGTTTTGAAAACTTCTGGGCGAAGAGACAAATTCTTACTAGGGATGACAAATACACATAACCAGCAGGAAAGAAAAGCAGCCAAATACGTTTTTTCCCTCCATTCATCTTCTATGCCCAACTCGTCAAATAACTTAATTTCCCCCGTAGACCAGTCACGACGTACAAAAGAAGTTCCATCTGGATTATGGGTTGAACGAGGTCGAGAATTCTTTTGTGTCCTTCGAGTGGGTGGCTTCGTGTACTTTCGATCTCCTTTAAACCAGAAGAGATCCACAATTTGACATGGACTCCAAAGTAAACCTCCTCGTTAGATGCTACATGATGATAAGCGGTAAAAAGATACTCACAGCTTTTCGGGAGATAATAGATCATCATCCTTAGACGTCGCTAACAACTCCGAATGACATAGAACAACTTCATCATAAAACCTGCCTTTAATAGGAAGTCCTCCTAATCTCCACATATCCCACAAAGAGATGGATAACTCTCTAGATGATGTGTGAAGAGTATTGGTTGAAGGACACCAAGCTTCACAAAACGCTCGAATTATGTCGTTGTTACTATCATAGGTGTACAAAGAAGCTAGAACAGCATCTAACAAGTACGTACGTTGTAGTGTATCCTCCTTCCGGGCGACCGTGAATTCTAACCATTCCCAATAATAGGGAATATAAAAGAATTCTCCATGAAGTTTTAACATAGGACCCCAACAAGCCGAGCCTTTGATGATTCGACGACCTAGTGTCGACTCTGGATTTGAACTTGGCTCCTTATTATGTAGGGGAGACTCTAAAAACCATGCCGCCAAAGAAGGATCCCGAGTCAATGATTTCTCTCTAGACCATCTCGATAAATGGCCAAAATTATCTAAACGAGGCCAACCCTTCGGATTATGTATCGGCTCCTCAACTTGAAGGATAACTCCATTCTTGAACGACTCGTCTTTGTCCTTCAAAATGACTAAACACCTTTTTCTTGGGATCAGGGTGTTCTGCAACATATACCATGATCTTGCACACAAAAAAAAAATGGTGTTTAGAAGGGAACATTATGATGACAAAACTTAAAAAAAATTTGTAAAAAAAAGTAAACAAAGGCGACCATTATGGACTTAGGAACACCTCAACCAGCGGAAGAGGCGTTAACCTACTCAACAATGAAATCACTGCGGGGTTGCCAAAACGTGACCGTTGATGACCTAGGAACACCCCAACCACTGGAAGAGACATTAACCTACTCAGCAATGAAATCACTGCAGGGTTGTCAAAGGTGACAACCACTGACTTAGGAACACCTCAACCAATGGAAGAGGCATTAACCTACTCAGCAATGAAGTCACTGCAAGGACGGACACGAGGTGACCACCACTGACCTAGGAACACCTTAACCAGCGGAACAGGCGTTAACCTACTCAGCAATGAAGTCACTGCAAAGGCGGACAGGAGGTGACCACCGCTGACCTAGGAACACCTCAACCAGCGGAAGAGGCGTTAACCTACTCAGCAATGAAGTCACTGCAAAGACAGACATGAGGTGACCACCGCTGACCTAGGAACACCTCAACCAGCGGAAGAGGCGTTAACCTACCCAGCAATGAAGTCACTGCCAGACTAAAGGTAACCACCGCTGACCTATGAACACCTCAACCAGCGGAAGAGGCGTTTAACCTACTCAGCAATGAAGTCACTGCAAGGCAGACCGAAGGTGACCACCGCTGACCTAGGAACACCTCAACCAGTGGAAGAGGCGTTAACCTACTCAGCAATGAAGTCACTGCAAAAACAGACAGGAGGTGACCACCGCTGACCTAGGAACACCTCAACTAGCGGAAGAGGCGTTAACCTACTCAGCAATGAAGTCACTGCCAGACTAAAGGTGACCACCGCTGACCTAGGAACACCTCAACCAGCGGAAGAGGCGTTTAACCTACTCAGCAATGAAGTCGCTGCAAGGCAGACCGAAGGTAGACCTAGGAACACCTCAACCAGCGGAAGAGGCGTTTAACCTACTCAGCAATGAAGTCACTGCAAGGCAGACCGAAGGTGACCACCGCTGACCTAGGAACACCTCAACCAGTGGAAGAGGCGTTAACCTACTCAGCAATGAACTCACTGCAAGGGCAGACAGGAGGTGACCACCGTTGACCTAGGAACACCTCAACCAGCGGAAGAGGCGTTAACCTACTCAGCAATAAAGTCACTGCAGGGCAGACCGAAGGTGACCACCGCTGACCTAGGAACACCTCAACCAGCGGAAGAGGCATTAACCTACTCAGCAATGAACTCACTACAGGGCAGACCGAAGGTGACCACCACTGACCTAGGAACACCTCAACCAGCGGAAGAGGCGCTAATCTACTCAGCAATGAAATCACTGCAGAGCAAATGTGATTACCGGGGGGATACCCATGAATCAGAGAATATACATATATGCATATAAAGAAACAAGATGCGTAAAATTGGCCATGGATAGAAGGGTTTGAGGACACAATTTACGTCTCAAGAAGCCGACGAAGTTGGATATTATGGTGGCAGTTGTAGACAAATTTGCAAATCTCAATTCCTAAAAGATAATAATCAGAATAACAATAATTAAGATTAAAAATAAAAAAAAATAGTAATAAATAAATAAAGCATAAAACAGGCTAAATAAAAAAAATTTAATGTACAGTATATGTAAAAATGGAGAACCGTGGTAACTGGTAAGTTAATGATTAAAAAAAAAGCGGTGAGTTAATTGAAACTAAAAAAAAAGCACACTACTCATAAAAAAATAAAAAAAAATCAAATCAAATAGTTAAAAATATATATATATAATATTTATAAAAAAAAAACCAAAAAAAAAAAAAAGAAAACCATTCTGCTTTCTTATAAGTCATACGCAGCACTAAAAAAACAAAAGAAGGGGAAAAGAAGCGGTTTTAAAAAAAAAAAAAAATCATTCGCTCTCACATACAAAACATAAAGTTAGAATAAAAAAAAGAGAGATTTCTTACCGACGGCGGGAGTGACAAGCAAAGGAAGAGTATGACGACAACAATAACACAAAGGACTGCATGGAAAATAAAGCGACATGAGCAAAGTTGGAGATTTAAAAAAATAATAATAATAATAATAATAAAATAAATGAGTCTCATAGATTCTCAACGACGATGCGAAATGAAGACGAATAAATGAAGACTATGGCCTCAACAATGATACGAAATGCTGCATAAAAAGGAAAAATATATCATGAACATTAAATAGAAGAAGAAGAAGAAAAAAAAAAAAAGTATTACAGACCTGAAAGCTTCCACAAGAGTAACGATGTTTCTTTGCTTTAGCTCCACAAAATTGGAGGAAAACCTCAATCAGACTTGGAAAGAAATAAAAAAGTCTCAATCGTGTGAAGTCAAAACTAAACTTCTTTCTTTTCGATTTCAATATTTCACCTTGTCAATACTAAGGATGGAGAATTAAGAAACCATAGATGTCGTTCAATAAGCACAAACAATTGTGAACATATATGAAGAATTGACGAACAAAAACGAAAAATAGAAAATCACAACACCCGAAGATTGGACGTTCGGCGGCGACGTTCAAGGAACTATTCGGCAGGATTTCAAGAAATTATTCGTTTCAGTCGGGGTTGGGCGTTCTGCGTTCAGCGTTCAGCGGCGGCGTACGACGTTGGACGAGAAGTTCCTGCTGGCTCTAGCGTTCAGCGGCGGTGTTCGAACGCTCAGCAGCAGACGAGAGAAATGTTGTGTTTTGCGACGTGGGAACACAAATATACTGCCGGCAAAATGTTTGAAAATTGAAGATAAAATTACCATATTTGGGATGGTCAAGGCCCATGGATGGTTAAATAAAATTTGGCAAATCCCAAAATTCAAGCGAAATTTAAATCACAAATTTCGTTTGAAATCAAATCTTGGATGATTTATTTTCCATTCAAATTAGATGCCTTTTTTTGCCAAGGAATTATTCCTTTTCGTAAATTCTTTGCTCAAATAAAAAAAAAAAAGAAAAAGGGGGTGTACGAAAAAAGTCAAACTTAACCTCCAAATCGTGGAAAAAAAAGAATAATCGCATAGTATTTGTCCAATTTATGACATGTTTCAAATCTTATATGTCATACTTTACCTAGATATTGTACTCCAAAATTCAAAATTATCAGTAGACATTTGATCGATGATTAAAAAAAAATAAAAAAAATATTTGCTCAAAAAGAATTAGCAAAAATGGCAAAAATTATTATTTTTGATTATTTGTCAAAAAAAAAAAGATCAAATCAAAATCAAAAGTCGGCGTCAAAGCTGATATGTACATTAAATCAAACTTATGAACCATACTTCATATTTTGATCAAATGTCACATATTACATTTTTTTTTCTTTTTCGAGATCCACACATAGATATACGTGCATAAATCTCGGAAAGGGGCATTTGTTGAATGAGAAATTTTGACAAATTACTAAACGCCACATCATAATTTAAAATTATATTTTGGGACCAATCATAAAATTGCACGTGTCCTAAATTAATTTTAAATCGGCAAATCAAAATTGTGACACGTGTCTCTCTTATGGTCGTCCGATGAAATCAACTAATTGGATTTAAAAAAAAAAACTATAAAGAGATTGGGCCCAAGCCCATGGCCCATTACAAGACCCACCAAGCTCTATAGATAGAGGGGGTCACCTCCCATTTGAGGAGGGGGGGGAGAGATCCAGAAGCATCGGAGATTCAGAGCATTCGGTGCATTCAGAGTCATCTACAACCATTCAGAGGGCGAAGCGGATCCAGAGCGGAGGCATTCAGAGGATTGAGAAGAATTGCACACTTAGAGTTTCAGCATCCAGTGTCAAGCGAAGAATCTAGAGCCTAACTTGAAGACTTGAAGATTCAATTGTCACTCCGCCAAGCAATCGATTGAAGAATTCTTCTCAAGACTTAAAGATCTCACAAGCTGCACTTCAAGCAAAGGAACTCTTCACAAGTTACAAGCCGAAGACTTCACAAGCCGCAAGCTGAAGAATTCGCAAGCCGAAGATTTCATCAAACATCTAGTTCACGGCCGAAGATTGTAAAGATTCTTCAATACGCTCGAGACTGAAAGTGACAACCTCCTTGATTCGAGAACATGTTCATTAAACCTCGAAGCGAGTTTATGTGAGAGAGAATTAATCAGAGGATCATACAGTAGAGTTGTAACACTTATACATAAATATAAATCAAGTTCATTAAAGTCGAGTTTCGTTCATCTGAATTTCTCGTCGAACAGAGTCTCCATAATCTTCTTCATTTGTGAAAATATTCATCTTCTATATGCTTTCTAATCTGCTATATGCTCTCAATCTGTATCATTTAAGTCGTATGTTGAACTTCTTCTATCTACTAACCTTCCTGATCCTCATAATTTGTTTCTTTCTTTTCATTCATCATATCAATTGTTGCTTACTCATGTATATTGTTCAAAACCACTTAATTTGGTCTCCCTCGCCACCAAATAAATTTGCTTTTTTTTTTTTGTTGAGAAATGTGAATCGTGTATTCACAAAAGAGGAAAAGAAAAACTATGATAACCATCTCCACTTTGATTCGATATCTGAGTCGAGCTAGTCTCACTTTGATTAGTTGCCCTCTTTCTGAGCCTATGGGAGAAGGCATGTTTGCACGCTTTCATATAGAGAGGCCGATAATAGACCTTATTTCACGCCTATAGACGAAATCGAAAATAATAAGTAGAGGATGGGGATTTACAGAAAAATTTTTATTCTTATTTGAGTACCTAGGGAAGGAAAGATCCTTAGCGTAGAACAAGAAAAGTCAGAAATCAGAGTTATATTGGCAGTCACATACTGGAAAAAATCTTTCTTTGTTTGGTTCGTACATCAGCGAAGCGCTGCCATGAAGCTCCGGCGAACGGAAGGCCTGCCAGGTCGTAAATTGCTTTAAATGGGTAAATAAATCATTTTCTCTCATATCAAATTAAAAAACAAAAGACAATAAAGAGAGAGAGAAAAGTATCTGTAATAGGCCTACCAATGATGTTGAATATAGAGAATTTATATTTGATTTGCAAGTACGTGGTATATATATAATGATGTAAAATTATAAGAGTAATATATATATATTTAATAATAATGACAATTATAGGATTAAATTTGTAACTGTAATTATTTAATATAATGATTTTAAAGGTATAATTAGTCCGTTACAAACTTACTAAGTTTTTTTTTATTCTTAGTTTAATTTAAGGAATTTAAAAATAAATTCTTAATGATTTGTAATTAAATAAAAAAAAAAAAAACCCATGAGCAGGCACTCAGACATAAAATAAAAAGTGCAAATCGCTTACCAATCATATTGAATATTGGATATTGAAGGTTTTAATTTGATTTGTTTCTGAAAGATGTGGTATTTATAAAAATCTTAGAAAAGTTATATGTTTTATTTTAATAATAATGATAATTTATAAGAGTAAATTTGTAAATGTAATTATTGAACATAATTATTTTTAATGTATTAATTAGTTAGTTACAAACTTAACAAAGAATAGGTATAAGATGATCTGCATGAAAATAATACATTTATAATTATGCGAAAATAAAAAGGGTAAATATGGTATTAAATTAGCTTGGTGTGGTTTTTCGTTTCTTCAATTACATGCTCTCCTGAAAGGAACTCCTCTCGTGCCTATGGGAAGCTGCTGCGCGACCTCTGGAGCGACTATCTTAGCCGTGAGATCGGCCTCGCCTAAGGCGGGTGCACAGAAGGGTGAAGGCGAAACGGCAAAACCAGGATCAGAATGGATCAGAAGCTTGGGCTTACTACGAGTCAGTCAGAGGCAGCTTTCTAATATCTCGAGCCTTTTTCCTTTTCAGCCAGCGACCCAACCGAAGGAAATTACATAAGGTCTGGAAAGGGCTATAAAGAATCTCATTCCTTCCTCCCTTTCTTCCCCTGTTTCCGAGATCGATATAGCCCTCTCGAAACCTAGCTGTTAGAGTCGCATTTCCGGGCTAATATTCCACCGAGCGCTCCTAATTCCATGTCGCCTGAGTGAGGGTTTGCAAGCTATGGTGGGCTGTCTATTTTCTCCCCAACAAATTACCTGAACTCAGAAGGATTTTGACCATTATCCCCATACTCGACCCCTGCAGGTTATTTTCAAAGATCTTGCTTTCTAATGTAGTATATGTATATATAGATATATAAATGGAACCTATTAACGATTTTTAATTTACTTATTATTATAATGATCAAACCGATCACTATTAAAATTCCATAATGAAACCAATGACCATTAAAATCCCATAATGAAACCGATGACAATTAAAATTCCATATGAACTATAGAAATACAAAACATTAGAATCAATCCCTCCAAATCGAATTTTGATGAAATAAGGTATAATAGAAGATTGTAGATAAGAGAGGGACTAATTTCGAACACAGATGCAAGACAATGCAATTGATAAAGGAGGGGAAGTGAAGGATGTTAGTAGACATATTAGACATTGTTTGGGGGTAAACATACCCATGACACGTGGAGGACCCTTATTAGTGTTTGAAGAAATTAAATAAAAAGGATTGCTTAGGTCCACCTCGGCCCCGCCGAGGAGACCGGGTTTGCCCGTTATAAAAGACTAAGTGTCGGCACCAAAGTTCGATCTGACTGGGGACCGACCTGCTCGGAACCCGACAGGTCCGATATGAGAAAAGACATGTAACCGCCCGTCGTGTGTACTGTCAGATCCATCACCTATAAATAGAGGGCTTCATTTCACACTCAGGTATCGAATCTCACCTCGAATTAAATACGGAGTCCGATCTATACTGACTTGAGCGTCGGAGTGCTTACCCTCTTGTGCAGGTCCACTCTAGTGTTCAGGTCGGGACTGGAGACCGGGTTCGAGCTCGATTCCTGAAGAACCGTTGTGCAAATTCCTGCATAAACATTTGGCGCCGTCTGTGGGGAAGGACATCCTAAGTCATCCCGATCTAGAAAATATACGCAACGATGGTGCATCCGGCAAGCTCTGCTAATACGACAGAACGGAGGGGTGTGAACGCTGATAATGGCACCCAGCGAGACCTCGACGCAAGAGTAATCGAGGACCCGGTCCGAGCAGGGTAAGAGGGAGATCTGCGGCGTAGATCTGCCCGCCATGCGAACCAAGAGTTACCCTCTCTCATCCGAAACCCTCAAAGGCCAACCGAGGCCGAGGAGGGACCTCGAGAAATACCTCCCAAAGGGCCAACCAGGCAGCAGACCCTAAAGCTTTGTCTACTCTCCAGCGCGAGTTGGATGATATGCGCCATTGCGCACAATGGAAGAAATGTACGCCGAGGCAACGCGTGCTAACCGAACTGCATCTCCCTCTAGGGTCCCAGGCGCACCTCGTGAAAAGGGAGCTCCATTTATCCAGCCGGGCGACCGCGAGCCCATTCCCAACGATGAAGGAGTGGATTATAGCTTGCAGGATAACGATCTGAGAAAACATTTAACTGAAAAAAAGAAGAGAGCATCTCGGGAGCCGGAAGACTCTCCTTCCTACTCCCGAGAGTTCTCGAACTCGAACCTAAAGGCTCAATCAAAATACAAGCCTCTGACACCAGAAGCTGTGAGCACCAGGGAAGAGTTCGACCTGATGAAGCACAGGTTCGATGAGCAGATCGAGGCACTTAAAGCTAGGTGCGAGAAGGAGAGCTCGTTTGACGATGGCGACTTGGGAGAATCGCCATTCACCTCGGATATTATGGAGGCCCCAATCCCTCCAAAGTTCAAAACTCCCACCATGAAACCCTATGACGGGTCTAAAGACTCAAAGGACTATGTTGAGGTCTTTGAGGGCCTCATAGACTTTCAAGCGGCAACAGATACGATCAAATGTCGTGCCTTCTAGATCTCGCTCACCGGCAGCACGCGCCTGTGGTATCGAAGACTGTCGGCCAGGTCGATCTCGACCTACCCCCAGCTGAGGAAAGAGTTCATTAGCCAATTCTATTCTCGCCATTACGATAGAAAGACAGCGACTCACCTCGCCACCATCAGGCAGAAGGAAGGAGAAACGCTGAGAAAATACGTCACAAGGTTCCAGGAGGAGCAGCTGAAGGTCGTGCACTGCTCTGATGATTCGGCCATGTGATACTTCCTCACTGGTTTGGGCGATGAGACCCTCACCATAAAACTTGGAGAGGAGGCTCCAGCCAGCAGAACAGAGTACCGTAGGTCGGAGAGCGGCCGCAGCCGGAGCCGACCTTATGAACAGTATACTCCAACCACCATCCCCATCTCCAAGATACTCACAAACATTGAGGAGAGCGGGATGGAAAAGCTCCTCAAGCGACCTGAGAAGCTCCGAGGAGACCCAGAAAAGCGCAACAAAGATAAATACTGTCGTTTTCATCGTGATCACGGCCATAACAAGACAAGTTGCTGGGAGCTGAAGCGCCAGATTGAAGACCTCATTCAGGATGGTTACTTCAAAAAGTTCGTGGGAAAATCGAGGTCTAACTCGGTTGAAAAGAAATAAGAGAGGAAGCGTTCAAGAACGCCGCCTTGACGAGAGGACCGACCTGCGGTCATCAACATTATTTTCGGAGGTCCGAGCGGGGGCCAGTCCGGAAATAAGAGGAAGGAGCTAGCTCGCGAGGCCAGGCGCGAGGTATGCATCATCAGGGAGCAGAAGCCCACTTGCTCCATCACTTTCGGCGATGTCGACCTGGAGGGGGTCCATTTGCCCGACAACGATGCACTGGTGATCGCCCCTCTGATCGATCATGTCCTAGTCAGAAGAGTGTTGATAGATGGAGGCGCGTCTGCCAACATCTTGTCCCTCCCAACATATATTGCCTTGAGGTGGACCAGGTCTCAGTTGAAGAAAAGTCCAACACCTTTGGTTGGATTCTCTACAGAATCGGTCTCCCCTGAAGGGTGTATCGATCTACCAGTCACGATTGGACAAGATGCTACCCAAGTAACGCAGATGGCTGAGTTCGTGGTAATCGATGGCAAGTCGGCCTACAACGCCATCTTCGGAAGACCCACCATCCACTCATTCCGGGCCGTCCCCTCCACACTGCATCAAGTTCTGAAGTACTCAACCCCTAATGAAGTGGGCACGGTCCGAGGTGAGCAAAAGACCTCACGAGAATGCTATGCATCCGCGCTTAAAGGGTCGGCCGTATGCGCCCTGGAAGAGCAGACAAATCGTGGGAAGCTGCAAGGGTCCGAGGCAGACCTGCCCAAGGAAGGCAAAAGGCAGTTCTCCCCGCCAACAGAAGAGCTCGAGCTTGTTCCTTTACTTAGCCCTGAAAAACAAGTAAGCATAGGAACCAAGCTGGGGGCCACTGACAGGGAAGAACTGATCAACTTCCTCAGGTCTAACTCGGACGTCTTCGCATGGTCTCACGGGGACATGCCTGGCATTGACCCAAAGATCATGGTGCATCGACTCAACATAGACCCATCATTCTGACCTGAAAGCAAAAAAGAAGACCTGTAAATAAGGAGAGGAGTGATGTAATTGTTGAGGAAGTAAACAAACTTTTAAAAGCTGAATATATACAAGAAAATTTTGTATCCCGAGTGGCTCTCTAATGTAGTATTAGTTAAAAAGTCCAACGGGAAGTGGAGGATGTGCGTGGACTTCACTAATTTAAATAAGGCATGCCCAAAAGATTGCTTCCCCCTTCCGAAGATCGACCAGCTCGTGGATGCAACGGTCGGGCACAAGCTGCTCACCTTCATGGATGCCTACTCCGGATACAACCAAATTAAGATGCACTTACCAGACCAAGATCACACCGCGTTCATAACAGACCAAGGTCTGTACTGCTACAAGGTGATGCCTTTTGGCCTAAAGAATGCAGGTGCGACCTACCAAAGGATGGTGAACAAAATGTTCGCCAAGCAGATCGGTCGGAATATGGGAGTGTATGTGGACAACATGCTTGTCAAGAGCAAGCAGTCAAAGTCGCATCTTTCCTGTCTCACCGAAGCCTTTGGAGTACTTCGCAAATACCAAATGAAGCTCAATCCGACCAAGTGTGCCTTTGGAGTCTCTTCGGGAAAATTACTTGGTTTCATGGTAATCAACCGTGGGATCGAGGCTAACCCATTAAGATAAAGGCCGTGCTCGAGATGGAGGCACCCAAGACTCTAAAGCAGCTTCAGTGCCTCAACAGTAGGATTGCAGCCTTGAATACGTTCGTGTCAAGATCAACAGACAAGTGCCTTCCTTTCTTCAAGGTGCTTAGGAATAAGAGACCGTTCGAGTGGACAGTAGAATGTGAGCAAGCACTAGAGCAGTTAAAAGACTATCTCTGCTCGGCACCTCGACTCGCAAAACCATTGCCAGGAGAAAAACTCCACTTGTACCTGGCAGTATCTAATAGCACCGTCAGCTCGGCACTGATCAAGCAGGAAGGTGCGAGCCAAAGCCCCGTTTATTATACCAGTAAGGCCATGACCGAAGTCGTGACCAGATACCCCCAAATGGAGAAGCTGGCCCTCGCATTAGTCACCTCGGCTCGAAGACTTAGGTCGTACTTCCAAGCACACACTGTCATAGTACTTAAAAACTTGCCCCTGAGGAATATCTTCAGTAAGCCTGAAACGTCAGGGCGTCTGATTAAGTGGGCAATGGAATTGAGCGAGTACGACATCCAGTTCGAGCCCAGAACTGCGATGAAAGGGCAAGCAGTGGCCGATTTTATCGCAGAGCTCACTCCACCACCTCAGTTGGCCAAGTCCGACCTCCCGTGGACGATCTACGTTGATGGATCTTCCAACGAGAAGGGGTGCGGGGCAGGAATCCTCTTGCTCGCACCAGGAGGTGAGCGATTCGAATATGCTCTGCGATTCAACTTTCGAACGTCGAATAATGAGGCCGAGAATGAAGCACTCCTAGCAGGCATGCGCACACCTGTCAGAGTAATATAAAATGGATGGAGTATCCAAGTATCGATCCTCAAGGACTTCTAAATAATTTCCAAACTCTAAAGTTTTAAAGAATAGTGAATGTTGAAATGAGTGATTCTTGTAAAATGGGAAGTGGTCACAAATAATGGTTTTGGATTTGGGATTTGAACTTATAATGATAAAACCTAGCCCGAATTACTTCAAGTTAGCCAACAAAGAATCAAGGATATGCTAAGGACGATATGCATTTTACTTTAGGAACCAACGACTACGCTTTTCACTTGACTTATGTCTAAGCAAGTTCAAAGTCCTAAGATATTCCCTAATATGTCTATTATGAGAGATATCTTAGTTTTAGGATGGAAATAGTCGCAACCTCGGGTTAAGGTCCTATGTCTAGGCTACTTAAGCGGAACCCTTATGTCTAAGGCGCTCCTCTCCTCGGTTTAACCACTCAACAATGCAAATAAGCAACCTTTTCAGTATTGACTTGTTAAGACTTACAGTGGCCTTCTCTAAATCCTAACTTTTTGGGAAAACATGTTGAGCAATGAATGGAAAGCAAAAACACTACTTCTTAGCAACCCTTTTTAGACATAAAAGGCTAACTATCCATAACCGGGCTAGAGACGGGAATTTAGAATGACATATTGAAGAAAATATAGCAAGTAGAGTGGTTGAAATTGAAATGCATGTGTGAAAAACAAAAGTTAACTAACGGAGAGTTTTGCTCGGGATTGAGAGCTTCGCCCTTCTCTTTCAAGCAAGGGGGAGTGTCACGTGCTCTTTCCTCCAAAAACACAACTCTCTTAAAAAATAAAGTAAAGGCAAAGGGAAGATAAGCAAAGTGCTGGATTTTTATATATTTGAATAAGTAGAAAATAACTAAGTACAAATGGAAACAAAACAAAGCTCAATAAAGGAATGTAAAGTACTCGGGATTTAAAAACCAAAAGCAACTAATGAAAGCAACTGAAAAGTACTTAGAAAGCAACAAAGAAACACTAAAAATGATCAAGGGAAGGAAGCAAGGCTTGATGAATTTGGTGGAGAAGTTGCTGGAATTTATAGCTGTGCAGAATTGGTTAGGTAGGTCCTAAAACGATGGTGAATCACCCATTTCCAACTCTTTTGACTGACCAAATCGTGCTCAAACTGATAGTGGAACACTTCTTCTACACGTATGCATCGGTTGGAACCACCAAAACGCATTGGAAGACGCGTTTCATTAAGGGCAAAGTTGGAAGAAAAACTGTTTTTCTGCAGGCTTCCCAGGCGCCTGGCGCCTCCCATGTAGGTATTTTCGACTTTTTGCTTCTTTTGATTAATTTGCACTCCCAAATGGTCCTAAAATGTCATAAATACAATATAAGCCAACCACAAACCATAATATATGAATTTGCATGAATTGGAACTCAAACGACCGAGAAAAATCCGAAACAAAGCTGAAACATAGTAAAAACAGCATCTAAAACCTTCTTTTTACGCATGTAAACAAGCGTAATCACCTGCTTAAATGTGTTACTCCTGAAGAAGGCCTTTACATTCTCAGGGAAATCCATGAAGGGGTGTGTGGAAACCACTCTGGCGTCAGGTTGTTGTCGGCCAAGGTGGTTCGACAAGGGTACTATTGGCACACTGTCGAGCAGGATGCAAAGCAATTTGTGAAAGCTTATGACAACTGCCAGCGTTTCGCAAACATTATCCATCAACTTCCCGAACTGCTCACCCCCATCTCGGCCCTATGGCCATTTGCGCAGTGGGGAGTAGACATCATAGGTCCTTTTCCCCTGGGCAAAGGACAAACAAAGTTCGCCGTTGTTGCTGTGGACTACTTCACCAAGTGGGCCGAAGCCGAGGCGCTATCCCATATCACAGAGTCCAGGGTCACGTCGTTCATATGGATAAACATCCTGTGCCGCTTTGGCATACCCAATGCTATTGTGACGGACAATGGGAAACAGTTTAACAATGCAAAGTTCAAAGACTTTTGCAAAAAACTGGGTATAAGCCACCTCAGTTTGTCCCCTGCGCATCCAAAAGCAAATGGGCAGGTTGAAGCAGTAAACAAGATCCTAAAGCGAGGACTCAAGCTAAGGTTGGACTCCAAAAAGGGAAGATGGGCCGAGGAGCTACCTGAAGTTTTGTGGTCATATCGAACCACCCCAAGAGAGTCAACTGGCGAAACTCCGTTCTCGCTAGCCTTTGGCTCTGAAGCTGTTGTACCAGTCGAGATCGGAATACCAACAGACAGGGTAGAGCAGTACGAGCCTACAAGGAACGAGGAGGAGCTACTCCTTAACCTGGACTTATTGGAAGGGAAAAGGGAAATGGCCTAGCTGCGCTTGGCAGAATATCAGAACAGAATGGCCAGACATTACAATACCCGAGTTCGACCTCGAAGCTCCCAAGTTGGACATTTGGTCTTAAGAAAAATTCAGAGTCATGTTGGCACCCTCGACCCAAGTTGGGAGGGACCGTTCGAAGTCAAAGGCATAGTCCGACCTGGAACTTATATGCTGGCCGATCTGGAGGGAAAAGTGCTTGCGCATCCATGGAACGCGGATCACTTGAAGCGATATTACCCTTGAAATGTCGAAATAGTCCCAAAATGGGCTTGTAAAAATTTTCAAGGGGCGGAACTTTCAATGAATGGGGTTATTTAATTTCATAACTCCGAGATCGATTAGAAATTAAATGGGGGCCACGGACTCCCATAAGACTTAAAATCGGCAACCTCAAAACCCACGGGTTCGAGGTGTGATGTCAAAATCAATAACGAGCCAAAATTCAAATCCTTGTAACGATAAAGTTAAAGGTGCGATGTTGAAGGTTCAAGAAATTCGGTCCTCTAAACCTACGGGTTCGAGGTGCGATGTAGAAAGTTCCAATTGCTTAATGTTCTTTGAACTTCCGAGTTCGAGGAGAAATATTAAAGATTAATAAAAGAGACTCTCAAATTCAAACCTTAGGTAAGAGGTACGATGTGAAAAGAGTTATCTTGTAGCTCAGCCCAAAGTTAAGTTAGAGGTGCGATCCTTTAAGTTAGAGGTGCGAGATGAATTTATTCATTCATAAGTTCCAACTTACAAAAGGAAGTTTAAAAGCCTAAAGGAAAAGTAGCAGAAGAACAAATGGAAATGGAGAATGGGAAATTTATTAATCAAAAGGGCAGAGCCAAGGCTTGTATACTTAGTAGCCCAACCCAAAGACTTACAAAAGAAGGAAAAAAAAACAACAACAAAGCTAATGAGAAGACTCAGCCGCTCCCGAGGTGGGAGGATAGCTCGCCTTGAGGGCCTAGAAGGTTGACCTCCTGAGATCCGTTCTGCTGAGAAGGAGCTCCCTCTTGGGTAGTGCCGACCTTAGTAGGCTCCTGACTTGGGGCCTCATCCTCATCCAGGTCGGAGTAGTCAGAGTCCAGATCTCTGACATACTTGTCCACCAGGGATGCAGGTCCTGGGGTGCCGTTAGGCCCAGAATCCCATTTCTCAGCGTACCTCTTCTTCAGATCGCCAAGATCGACCTGGAGGTGTGGCATATCAGCGGCAATCCCCTTCATCAGAAATTTGAAGCCTGCATCGCTGAAATCTTTGGCAAACCCATCAAAGTCTGGGTGTTGCCTGAAGGCTGCCTCAAGGAGAGCTCCGTTGGTGAGGCGCTCCTTCTCCGCCTTCAACTTAGCATTGAGATGACCAATTACAGCGTCCTTCCTTTCAAGGGCCTAGAGCATGTCGTCCTTCTCCTTGAGGAGCTGGAACTTTTCCTTCTCCAGTCCTTTGGTGATGGCGTGGGCAGCTCGGAGGTGGGCCTTATGCCTCTCATCCTCCCTATTGAGCAGTTCGGCCTCGGCTTGTACCTCGGCCCTCAGTACGTCCACCTCGCCCCGAGCCTTCAGCAGCTCGCCCTTGAGCGTAGTGGTAGCCTCCAAGGCAGCAGAGGAGTTCGCCCTCTCTTTCGCTGCTAGTGCCTTCCTTCCATCCAGCTCGGCCTTGATCATTACTGCTGAATGGATGGAGGCAGTAAACGCCTGTAAGACATAAAAGGCAAATTCAGGTCAAATCAAGCTATAAGACGAGAAAATAAGTGTAGGAGTAGATCTTACCTCAACAGCGTGGTCGATGGTCCGTTGCAGCACGGACCCCGAATCACTTACAAACTTGGATGCTCTCCTGAAACAACGATCCAAGCACGAGGCCGACATGCGTGACACTTGGTCCTTCACCCCGGAGCTCGACGATTCCACTCTGAACCGCATCTTCACGTCGGATGTCCCCCCCATCCTAGCTTCAGGGTCGTCTACCAGGTCGGCGTGGCTTGAGGGCAGGGGGCCACGAGGTCCAACCTCCAAGGAGGAGGTGGCCTTCTTCTTTTTCTTTCTCCTCTTCAGAGGAGAGCCTTCTCTCACCTCACGAAGAGGTGACACGTCCAGTGCTTCGGACTCTCTCCTCGAGCGCTTCTCCTTGGAGCGCTCCCCAGTCGAATCCAGCTCGATCACTGGAGTCGGAACTTCCAAAGATGGACCCGCCTGGTCCTGAGTTGCATTCTGATCCACAGCAGGGGTAGATGGATCAGAGCTCTGAACATTCTTAAGGGCGGGAGCACGGCCCTTAGACTTACGTTTCACGCTACTCGTGAATCCACACACCATGGCTGCAATAAAAAAAACAAACGAAAAGTCAGAAGTGAAAACTTGAAGCTGACATAGGAGTCGAAGATCGAACACGGCTTACCGAGCTCGGAGTTTGGCCTCGAAGCTTCAATCGGACGAACTAAATGATTGTAGTCATGTAGCCCCAACTCCAAGAGTAGCTTGTCGGTGACCAAGGTTCCGATCTTCCTGCCCTTGGGGAAGTTGTCATTGTAGTATTTGAGGGTGTCAAAGGTGGCTTGAGCGAGCTCGGGAATCGGCTTGATTGATACTGCACAAAACAAACAAAAGTTTGAAGTTAAAAGTGAATATCAAGAAATTAAAAGAAAAGAAAACGAGAAAGACTTCATACCTAAGTTCCCGAACCTAGTGGGAACATCAAAAAAGGCACGACCTGATTCGTCCTTTGCCAGCCACTCTCCAGAGGCAAAGAACCACTTGCCTACCCATCCTTTGATGGAGGTCGGCCCCTTGACTATACCACCTGCGCCCTTCCTTGCGCATATATAGTACCGACCTGGTTTTTTGGCTATCCTCTTGGCCTCAAAACACCCAAGAAGCTGGTCAACACTTAGCAGCTCGGCCTCATCCTCGTCCCGAGCTAGCAACCAAAAGAGAATGGCTAAAGCAAAAATGACACCCCACCCATTGGGGGCCACTTGAGCAGGAGCCAGTCCAGTTCGGTTTAAGAACTCCTGAGCAAAGGGATGAAGGGGAAGTCTGAGGCCGTACTCAAGCATCTTCAAATAAAGAGTGACCTATCCCTCTAGAGGATTGTCAGCTCTTTCCCCTTCCTCCGGAATCCTAAGGAGGATGTCATTCGGAATTTTAAACCACCTACGAAGGGGTCCAAGATAGTGCTCGGGCATCCTAGAAGGGTACTCCAGACCCTGGCCCGAGGTGGAGGTATCGCTATCCTCTCCGTCATCTGAGAACCTAAAGTTCTCTATTTCTTCCAGCTCGGACTCTAACCTACGAGCTAAGACCTCCCAGAGTCACTTGGTTTGGGGGGCGAACTACTTATTGTCCGACCTACACTACCCAAGCTATCACTACTGGAGGGGGAAGACAAGAAAACTACCATGTTTGAAAGAAGAGTAAGAGTAAGGAAATGTGACTGACCTAGAGAAAGGGTTCGAGCTGGTTTCAGATCGAACTCCAGAAATTCAGGAAACGTAAGGTTTGACCTAAAGTTTTAGGACTATTTATAGTTGATCGGAAAAACCTCTGCGCCGTACACGTGTAATCAACGAGCGGCTGGGACTCGAGATACGCAACGGCGAAACACTTGAGTGCTCCGACAACCTGGCAGATCGAAACGTCTTCCGTAACGGTCATATTCTCTCTACAAATGAAAAGTCGCCACGTGTCCAAAATAGATTCGAATGAACTTCTCTGCCAGGTCGAGGTCGAACCTGACAGAGAGGGGGCCAATGTTTGGGGGTAAACATACCCACGACACGTGGAGGACCCTTATTAGTGTTTGAAGAAATTAAATAAAAAGGATTGCTTAGGTCCACCTCGGCCCCGCCGAGGAGACCGGGTTTGCCCGTTATAAAAGACTACGTGCGGGCACCAATGTTCGATCTGACTGGGGACCGACCTGCTCGGAACCCGACAGGTCCGATATGAGAAAAGACATGTAACTGCGGGTCATGTGTACTGTCGGATCCATCACCTATAAATAGAGGGCTTCATTTCACACTCAAGTATCGAATCTCACCTCGAACTAAATACGGAGTCCGATCTATACTGACTTGAGCGTCGGAGTGCTTAACCTCTTGTGCAGGTCCACTCTAGTGTTCAGGTCGGGACCGGAGACCGGGTTCGAGCTCGATTCCTGAAGAACCGTTGTGCAAATTCCTGCATAAACAGACATAAAGAAAGAGCAAGAGCAAAGAGATGATGCCGACAAGAGGTGATGATGAACACCAGTGCAACGGTAGCAGCAACGAGCATAGGTGGAAGCAATTACAACAAGCAACAAAATGGTATCGATTGAGAGCATTGTGACAATGGTAACGATGAGAACAATTGAAAACTAAAGATTGAAGGAAGAGATCTGAATTTGGTTATGTGATTACGTAGAGAAAGGAAAGATGAAACAAATATGAGATTTGAGAGAAAGGCAAGACTCATTAGGGTTTTGTAAACGTTGTTTTAATTTACCGACTTGCCATTAAATTTTATTTGTTTAATAAGAATGTTAATAAATGTGATTGTATATTTTTGTTTTTTTATTTACTCTTTCCAAAAAATATAATACTAAAAAGTCAAAATATACATATTAATGAATTAAAATGTTTTTTTAAGGGTTCCCAATACATTAATTTTAAAATTTTCCGGTGGTGCATTGTAATTTCCATTATTTATTTTACCTTGATATTTAAAAAAAAAAATTATCTTTAAACAAATAAAAATGATAATTTTTCACATCGAATATTTCTCCCACTTGATTTTATTTTTTAACCTATTTTTCCTTTATGGTCATTAATATTATTCCTTCTCATTATTGTTTTCATGTAATTTGTATTTAATTTTGTCGAAACTTCCTAAATTTGCTCACGCGGTTCTAAGTAGGATTGAATTTTTTTTTTCAGATTACAACAAGAGGGTGGAGGATTCAAGATTTCCATTATTTATTTGCCTTGCTCATTTAAAATATATATATATATATATTCTCTTAAAAAAATAAAAATGATAATTTTCCACCTGGAATATCTCTCCCACCTGATTTTATTTTTGTCCTTTATGGTCATTGATATTATTCCTTCTCATAATTGTTTCCATGTAATTTGTATTTAATTTTGCGGAAACTTCCTAAATTTGCTCAAAAGTAGGATTGAAAAGTTTTTTTTTTTCAGATTAGAATAGGAGGGTGGATGATTCAAACCCATGATCTTTTGGTCACAGAGTAGATGAATTTTTTGTCACATAATGAATTAAAATGTTTTTAAATTAAAAACACAATTGACTTGCAAAGATGGAAATGAAATTATTAAGCCAGACAATACATTAATTTCAAAATCTCCATGAATGATGCGAAGTTACATTGTAATTTCCATTATTTATTTGCCCATAGATAATTTTAAGAAAAAATTTCAAATTTCAAATTTTAAGAAAAGATTTATTCGCTTGAAAAAATGAAAAATGATAATTTTCCACATTTAAAGAATAGTCCTCCTATTTGGGTTTAATTTTGTTAACGAGTTTTTCCTTTATAATCGTAATTAATATTATATATTCTCATAAATATTTCCATGTAATTTGCATTTAATTTTGATTGAACTTCAATATTTTGTTCACGTAGTTCAAATTGAATTTTTTTTCTTTTTTCAGAGTACAAAAAGAGTGTAGGAGATTCAAACTCATGATCTTTTAGCCACACAAAATGTATTCTATCAAAATTATTTATAAAATAATACTAAATATTATAAGAGAAAAAAACCACCTATTTATTCGCAAATAAATTAATCTTGCATTGTATTTTTGCGTATATTGATTAAACAATAATTTGTTATTATAAAATTCTTAATTTGGTGATTTGAAAGTGTACTAATTAAATTCTTAAAAAAAAGGTACTAACTGATACATTTATTATTATTATTTTTATAACTGAAAATTTTATTTCTAAAGATTAAAATTAGTAATTAAAAAAGACAAAAAAAATTATAACAGTGCTAAATTCATATGATATATGAAATAAAAAAAAAGTATATTTTAATTTTTTTAGTACACATGAAGATGTGAATTGGGTCGGAGATATGTTCTTCAACCATTTTTATTTTTCAACAAATATTTCTTAACCAATTGAATTATGTTTAAATTGTAAATTATTTTAATTTTTTAGATAATGGAATAAAAATATTATTTTTTAATAGCGTAAAGCCTAAAAACACCAAGTAAAATAATCAGAATCAATTTAAATTATAAAAACTAATATAATGTTATTTCCGCAAAAAAAATTAAAATTAGGTTATCTCAAGTGCGAAAACATTTGCATGGCAAGATAAAAAGTTTCATTCAGTTATTTCATATCGAAGCTTTAGTTAAAATAAATATTGATCAGGGGGCATTTATATGTTATTATTAAAATATTAATATATTTTACTAAACTAATTAATAACTCATTTATATGGATTAAAAGTAAAATATAAAATTAAGATATCGCTCGCACCATAAATTGATAGCTCAAATCTCACTCTCATGACACTTTTTTTTTAATAATTTGTTTATACAACGAAATCTCACTCTCATATAAATATAAAGTTATATTCAAAGCAAATTTATGATTTCAAAATAACAATCAATTTTTTTAGTACAAAATACAACTAAGTTAATTATATCAAAATCATACACATGGAGCTAACTTGAGTATTAGTTGGTTAAGACATATATTATATTGACCAAAAGACTTGAGGTTGGAATCATTGTCCCTATATGTTGTTGAATTAAAAAAAAAAAATCACATTCGTGGAAATTATAAAATATGCTATAATATATGTTTTTAAGTCCTAAAGTTTGAGTTTTTACATTTTAGTTATATTGTTTTAAAAATTTTTAATTTGATGTTTTACATTTTTACATTTTTTAAGTTAGTCTATCACGATTGATGAATGTTAAAATTGATTAATTATAAAGTTACACGAGATGAGATAATACTTAATGAATTTGCAGAATTTTAGAGAATAAAAATATTATAATACTTAATAAATTGGAAAAATTGTAGACAAAAAAATTATTATAATACTCCGTGAATTAATAAAAATTTAAAGAAGAAAGAAGTGTCATATAAGAGAAGAAAATTTAAAATTTTTTGTAACTTCTTAAAAATTTGAAGGAGGAATGAGATATTTTACTCTCTAAAATTATTTTTTTCCCTTCTATAAATATCTACCTACCTATTTGCTAACTATCATGAAAATTCATGGATAGCCAATTTTAAAGTTCACCGACTGTAAGAGACTAAAATTGTACCACATAAAAGACTAATTTTTTTTCCTAAAGACTAAATTGAAACATTTTAAACAATAGATACTAAATTAGAAAAATTCTAAGACATTATAAACTAAAACATATACTTAGTCAATAAAAGTATTTCACCAATTAATTAAAATTGCATTATTTTTTGTTTTTGAAAAATAAAATTATATTATAAGAATATATAAAACTATCTTAATTGTTTTTTAGTCCTAAAAAATAATATTTCAATTAAATAATATTTCACCCATTTATTTAACATTGTAAAAAATTTAAATATTAAAAGATAACATTCATGCATTTGCACGTGGTAAAACACGAGTAGATATATAAACGGAAGATTAGTAAATTTGGTGCAAATTTCTATTTGGGTAAAAATTTTATAAACATAACAAATGAAAAAAGTTACTCCTGCATTCATATTAATATGTCCTCGGTTTTCATTTTCCATTGTTTTTTCTCTTCTTATGTCTATGTAATTCAGTAACTTCCCCTATAATTATTGTATCCTATATACTAACAACAATTTTCACAAAATACTTTTATAGTCGTGGATATTCTAAGTATTATTATTTTTATTATCAAAAAAGATATTTATGGTATCCATATAAATAATGTTTTTATTTGAAGTAAAAAAAAATGGTGTTTTTATTTTTAACACAAAAACATGAAAATAAAATCTTTTTATATTACATTTCGCTACAACTATTCAATCTACATAAAAGTACAAATGAAAACTAACTAAATTATCCTTTGTCGGTGATGTTTTTTTACAACTTTTTTTACAGCGTTTTTTTACAACTTTAATGGGACTCAAAAAAATATATTCTTTTTATTTTTTGTTTAGTAACATGGATGAGAATTTGAACCTTAGACTAATTAATGTCATATATTGTAACACCCCAGGCCCAAGATTCATAATCTAGATTCGGCACTCTTTGCCCCGGCATTCCCCTGAGACCTAGTTGCGCCACCGTCAAGTTTTGAGCCACTTCAGCATGCTTTCTCCTCACTCAGCCAACCGAATATTTCTCCAAACCAAGCACGCTTAACTTTGGAGTTTTTATGATTGAGCCATCGAAAAGGAGTGCACCTTGTTGGTATAGGTAGTGACTATCAATTCTTTAAGCCTTTCTTGACCATTCTTACGCCCGACTAGAGAGGAGGGGTACATGAATTAATCGATCCTGAGATCATGGAAGAATGGTCAAGAAATGCTTAAAAGAATGGTGCACCTTCCTTTTCGGTGGCTCAATCATAAGAACTCCCAATGTGTTTGGCTTAGAGCAATTTTCGGTTGGGTGACCTCATAGTTGTTTTACTAGGGAGCATGTGAGTGAGGACAAAGCATGCTGGAAGGACTCACGGTGGCACAGCCAGGTCAAACTAAATAAAAGAATAACTTTTTACTAACCATATTATTCTCTTCCGTGCAAGTACCCATGGTGGGGAATTAGCCATCCTCATTTCTCTTGTCCCACCTCATAGTTCCAGCTCATCAAAAATCCTTGTTAAAGAAAATGTTGTATTGTAATATTTATATATATTTTTAATTGGATGGAATTTGAATAGATGTGTGTTTATTTTATTGATGATGATTATAAAAACTAAATTTGTAACTGTTTGCTACTAATTAGCAATTTTGAAACCGTGCACAAACTGGTAGTGGGTTGCAAATTAATTGAATTTTCTTTTATTTGTTTGAATAATTTGATACAATATCATTTTTTTATAATTTTAATTAAATTTTAACATTGCTGTGAAAAACGAAATTGTTTCAAATTATAACGTCAAACATTAAATGCAGTATTTCTTTTTTCTTTTTAGAAATATTAAATGCAATATTTCGAGTTTCAAGTTTTTATGAAAAAGGTTGTAATTATTGTATTATTTTATTGAAGTAAATAGTATTTTTGTAATTTAATGAAAACAAAAAGGGTAATATAGTCTAAAAATGGTTTTCAAAGATTGATTTTTAATATAGTATAGATATGCATAAAACCAACAATAATATGCAGCAAATTGTGAAAGTCGATGATCATAAGTACAAGTCGATTATCATAAGTAAATCCAAGTAAACTAAGAGGTAAATATCATCGATGTAATTTAGGCCTATATACAAAATATAAATTCAATAAATCTTGAAGCCAGAGATAATATGCATTCCCAATAAAAGAAAATAGGTTAGAAATCTTGTCAAAATTTCATGCAACAAGTGTAAATATAAATAGTTCCATAAATATATAAACAAGAGGAAAACTACCTCAAAGATTTTGCACCTAGCTAAATATGCATAAACCTAAGTGGGATCCAATAATCACAAGTAAATTTGCGAGTAATGGTTCAAAAAACTATTTACCTGATTTTATTCCGCCATCCATAAATCTAAAAATGAGAACCGTAAATATCCATTTACAATAATAATTCCATAAACCAAAAACCGAGAGGAAAATATGCATAAATCAAACTATAAGCAAAATAGTAATGCAAGTTGTAAAAACAAGAAATAAATTGAGTAGTTTACTGAATTTTGAATAAGTAAAAGTTATTCCTAGGTGTGTCGGCACCCCTCCTCTTCCTTGTTTCTAATTAAAGCAATGAAACATATTTCTTTTAAACGCTCTTTAGGAAATGTTATAGCAACCACAAATAAATGTACTAGTTTGTGTCATTTTCTTTTGTGAAGTTGGAAAACAATGGGGAGCTCTCTCATTCTTACTTATGTTTTAGGTTGCTTATGATATATTAGAAAACTCAAAGGATGAGACTACTAAGGTTCACCTTATTTACGCTAACATTGCATACGAAGATAGTTTTTTGAAGGTTTTTTTTTTTGTAATTTTATATCACTTTTTATTCTGGTTTATCTTAGCATTGTCATTTAATTTCTCGTACTTCATTTTGGTAATAATTGAAAATCTATGAGACATGATAACTATTATTAAGTTTCAGTATTATTACATTTAATATAAAAGTTAACCAAAAAAAAAAACGAAACTTAGAAAGATAATTATTTTAAACATAGATCATAGAATTTACGATTTTTTTTCCCTTATTAAAAAATTGATATATAGGAATCCATGGTAGAATAAAAAAAATAGCTAAAAGATGTTGAAATAAAAAATCAATCACAGGCTGGCAGAGAGGTGCGGTCATGTTGGCGACTAAGCCAATGAGATTATATCACAAATTTATGTTTTAATTATTAATATATTACAAAGTTGAGTAGGCTTGAACCACCTGATGTGAAACTTTATTTTATTTGGACTATACTACTATAATAAATTAGATCTTGAAACAATGAAAGAGAATAAAAAACACGTCATATGGATCGTAGCTACAATATGTTATTGTGTCATACTTGAGAGAGAGTGTGTAGCGAGATAGGATAAAAGATTGGGTTGGGGCAATATATTGTTGGGAAATGGGAAGAGAGGAAAAAATTGGTCTATGTAGATTTTAGGATGAAAAAACTTAGGAGAGGAGTTTACATTATTATTTCAATCTAACTCCCATAAACCTGAAAAGCCTAATAAAAATTAAAAGAAAAAAGAAAAAACGAAATGGGAATTGTTAGGAAACGAGGAGTTGGCGAAAACTCAAATGTAGGTACCTCGTTTTCTTTATTTCTTTACATGTGCCACAATTAGGTGACTCAATCTTTTTATGCCCTTAATTACCACAAAAACTAAATATAAATTGAGTTTGCACCTAATCATTTCCTAAGTTACCATGGCAATACCAAACACTCAAATTATCGTATTCTTTGCATTAACTAGTTTTTTCTCTATTGCTGAATCAAAAACTTTCGACAGTTTTTGGTTCGTTCAACAATGGCTACCAGTAGTTTGTAGATTTCAATCAATGTGTCCAGCCAGTACCACAATCATTTACAATTCATGACTTGTGGCCTCTTGAGTGGACCTCTGCACAAAATTGTTGGAGAACTTCTTTTTGGTCGTGAACGGTAACTAAAACAAACAAAATCTCAAATTTTCTTTTATGAACCATGCATCCACTCTATTCTAACAATCCAACTTAATGTTTAAACACACTCCCTAATATATGTATGCATTAGTGCTAATGTTAGTGTGTGTGTTTTATTTTTTCTCTTTGCTTCAATTTTTTTCAATTAAGTCACTAACATTGATTAATTTACTTTAATAACGTGTTTCATATTAGACATTTATAAAATAATCTGAATAAAGTTTGGCCACATGGACTAAAGGGAAAGAATATGAACTTTTGGCGTGGAGGGTGGAATAAGCATAAGATTTGCTTAGTCAGTAAGTTCAATCAAAACGCACACTTTCAAATCTCCATTAATATCATTAATGGTCTCGACCTTCTTGCTACCCGGAGACTTGCTAGGCTAGGGCCAAACCATAACACGAAGATAGTAGCTAGCATACGATATGCAATCAAAATGCAATTCGGGATCGAACTAGTTCTTCACTGCAAAATAGCTAATACACAAACCCTATTAGTGGAGATTGTGATATGTTTCGATGTTAATGGTATCACTCTTATTGATTCCGAAACTTCCAAATCCAGTTGTGGTTACTCATTCACATTTTAAAACTCTAAATGATTAAAACTCACGACTTTCTCATTACACATGAATGCCTCGTTAGTTTGAATCCTCCCGCCCTACCTGTTGTATTAAAAAAAATCTTATTTTTACGAATGGATTTGGAAAGATCGCAATCAATAAGAGTGACACTCATCCACATCAAAACACATCACAATCTCCACTAATAGGGTTTGTGAATGAGTTATTGTGCAACGAAGAACTAGTTCTATCTCAAATTGAATTTTGATTGCATGTCGCATTTGGCCTTAGCCTAGCAAATGTGAGGGTAGCAAGAAAGTCGAGACCATTAATCATATTAATGGATATTTGAAAGTATGTGTTTTGATTGAACTTACTAAGCAAATCCAATGCTTATTCCACTCCTACGCCAAAAGTTCATATTTCCTCAATTTATTACATCAGGTCAAATCTAAAAACACATCATTAAAATAAATTAATCAAATAGTAGTGACTTTATTGAAAAAAATTTAAGCAAAAAAATAAAAACAACATTAACACTAACGCACATATACATTTAGCCATTCGTTTTTCTTTTAAGTTGGAAAATATGTAGGGAGTGTTTAAACATTAGGTTGAATTGTTAGAATAGAGTCCATGCTGGTTAAAGGAAAAGTTAAGATTTTTGGTTGTTCTAGTTTTACCGTTCCCGACGAAAAGGAAGTTCCCAACAATTTTGTGTAGAGGTCCCTCCATCTTGAGGCCACAAGCGATGAATCGTATACGATTGTGGTACTGGTTGGATACATTGATTAAATCTACGAACAGTTGGTGGTCATTTTTGAACGAACAAAAAACTGTCGAAAGTTTGTGATTCAACAATAGAGAAAAAACTAGTTAAGCAAAGATTACGATAAGTTGCGTTTTTGGTGTTGCCATGTTAACTTAGGTAATGATTAGGTTGTGCAAACTCAATTTATATTTAATTTGTGTGGTAATTAAGGACATATAAAGATTGAGTCACCTAATTGTGGACCTACATTTTTTGTTTTTATAATGTACACTCTTCTCCTAAGTTTTTCATCCTAAAATCTCAATAGATAGACCTATTTTTATTGCCCCCAACCCTCTTTTTATGATCAAATTTCTATCCTATCTCGCTAGGCACTCTCTTTAGTACGACACAATCACACACATATTGCATTTTATTGATTTTTTTGTTGTCGGCCATTATTTCAATATCTAATTTGTTATAATGGTATGTATAGTCCAAATAAAATAAAATTTCACATGAGGTGGCTCGAGCCTCCTCAACTTTATAATATATATTAATAATTAAAACAAGCATGACCACACCTCTGTCGCAGATTTTTATTACAAAAGCTTTTAACTATTTTTTTATATAACTTTGGATTCCTATATATCAGTTTTTTAAAAAGGAAAAAAATCATAAATTCTATGATTTGTTTGATTGGTAAGCTTTCAGGGTATAGTATCTAGTCATGGAACTTTAAAAAATGTATCATAGATTTTCAACTATTACTAACAATGAAGTATGAATGAAGTATGAAAGCATGAGAAATGGAAAGACAATGCCAAATATAAAAATTTTTAAAAAAATACCTTCAGAAAAATATCTTAAGGTGAATCTCGGGCTTCAAGCTTTCTAATATAGCACGAGTTAGCAAACTTTTCTTACCTACAGAACGCATAGTGAATGATTTCCTTTTTGATGTTCTTCTCATGTCCGGTAATCAATTGTGCAAATACCTTATCCAAAAAAAAAAGTTATATGTGATGTTGTAACATCGTGAGATGAAATAAATGAACTACAACTCACATATTTTCACACATTTTACCATGAGTAGAAAATATGAATTCTATTAATTAAGTGTACCAGAGGAGGCCCTATATTTTAAAAAGTGTCTAGATCTCTTAACTTTAAATTCAAAATAGGCCCCAATGAAAGCATTTTAAAAAAAAAAATTTTAAATTCAGGGAATTGTTAGCCACAAAAATTTAAAAGACGACCTATTAAACACAAGGTTACGTCGACCTTGTAAGACAACACTAACACTGCAAAGTTCAAGATCCTATCATGAAAAAAAGGTAGTTTCTTTTAAGTTTTTCTCATCTATGGAAACCTAGAAATAATGGATCATATTGACAGATTGTTTTTATTGATTCTTTGATCATCAGACATGTCTAGAGAGAAAAAGGAAAAAAAAACCTGATCATACAGAAGGTGATTTGGAATTTAAAGGGTTCAAAAACAAAACAGAACAAAGGTAAATTTCTAAGAAGAAAATGGTTACCAGTATGCGATTTTGCGGAAGAGGTTCCCCTCAGCAAAGGCAAGACGTCGTCACACAAACTCCATCCTCGCAGCTTTAATTAATTGTTGAACCATTGGACCGAGTCCTGAAATGAAGATAGTAAAGGCCAAACCTTGAACTGAAACCGGCCGCCCACTCCCAATTATCCAAACGAAATACCCTTTCACATTGACCAGATTTCATGGTCACAAACAAATTAACCACACCACGGAAGAAGAAGAACTCACTTGATAACCGATTAAGACCTATCCTATGCAGACAGAGACCTTGGTTTGACTGCTGCATATATCGAAAGAGTGGTGTTCATTGAGAGTTCTTACCAACGGTGAAGGCACCAGAATCAGCAATGGAGTTATTCAGGGAAACCCCAACAATGTTTGTGCGTAAAATGTGGTGTACTGATTTATGGCTACCAAGTCACCATAGCCGCCTGCTTAATGGAGTGTAGCCAAATCCCACTTATCAATGGGATTTCCTTCACAATTACCTAATTTGGAACCTCCATTTTAGGATATACGGTTTTGTTGGACTGTAGTTTGTTTAAACTCATAAATTTAGATGACAAATTAAGCCAATTCAAAAAGACTTTACAAGCCAATCGTATCATAAGTTGCACAAATTAAGATGAAATTTTCCAACATTATCCTTGTTCTATATTTAAACTTTGATTAATGGAATTGTTTAATCGATTCTAGTAATAAATTAAACTTTAATTCTTTTTAAAAAACAGTTCGATTTTACTCTTAAATTAATTTTGAAACGAACCAAACTTATTAATTTTGAAACGAAACAAACTTATCTATATCCTATTTAAATGATAAGTTTGTGTTCATGTAGATTCAATTTTAAATGGAATTGATTAATTGATTCCAGTAATAAATTAAACTTTTAATTCTTTTTCAAAACAATTTGGTTTTACTCTTAAATTAATTTTGAAACATAATTTAGTGTTAAATTAATTTTGAAACGAAACAAACTTATCTATATCCTATTTAAATGATAAGTTTGTGTTCATGTAGATTCAATTTTAAATGGAATTGATTAATTGATTCTAGTAATAAATTAAACTTTTAATTCTTTTTCAAAACAATTTGATTTTATTCTTAAATTAATTTTGTAACGAAACAAACTTATCTATCTCCTATTTAAATGATAAGTTTGTTTTTATGTAGATTCGATTTTAAATGGAATCAATTTCTACTATTAAAATAAACTTTAATTCTTTTTCAAAACAATTTGATTTTACTCTTAGATTAATTTTGAAACATAATTTAGTGTTAAATTAATTTTGGATTATTGTTGATCAATTTTATTTTCTATTTTAATCTATTGTCTACCAATGCGTATATATGACTAACTACTTCAATGATATTTCCACTCAAATTTCATCTCTATCAAATAATGCATAGTTCAGTTTAAATATCGCTATATTGACTTTTGATTATTGCCACAATTTTTCACCCACGTGTATATAAGTCTAATACCCTAGATGATATTTGCACTTATATTTTCATCTTTATCAAATATTACGTTATTATTTTATATTTACATTGACCTTTTGCATATTTACTATTATTATTTGTACAAATGTTCACCAATGTGTATATATATATATGTGCAACTATTTCGGTCATATATTTGCAGTTAGGTATACCTGCATAAAACCAACAATAATATGCACAAAATGGTGAAAGTCGATGATCATAAGTAAATCCAAATAAATTGAGAGGTAAATATCATTGATGTAATTAGGCCAATATACAAAATATAAATTCCATAAATTCAGAAGCAAGAAGTAAATATGCATTCACAATAAAAGTAAATAAGTCAGAACTCTTTTCAAAGTTACATACAACAAATACAACAAATGTAAATAAAAATAGTTCCATAAATCTATAAAGGAGAGGTAAACTACCTCAAATATATTTGCACCTAGCAAAATATGCATAAAACCAAGTGGGAGCCAATAATCACAAGTAAATCGGTGAAGAATGGTTCAAAAACCTATTTACTAGATCTTCTTCCACCATCCATAAATCTAAAAATGAGAACCGTTTTTTTTATTTTAATTATTATTTTTTAGTACAAAAAAAGAGGTGGGGGGATTCGAACTCATGACCTGAGGTCAAAGATGTATGACAATACCCGAAGTAAGCTCATGTCGGTTGATCTACCTTCAGCCATATGAGCTTCATCTCCCTCTTCTCTCTTTTTATATCAACCCTCTTTGGATCTTAGAGCATTAATCACAATATTAAGCGCTTGTTTGGTAATGTTCCCGTTCCTTGTTTATTCTTTCCAATTTTCGTAAGAAATCTAATCATATTTAACCTAACAATGTTTCTCGTTTCTCATTTTTTGGAACATTCTCAAAATTATATAGAATTTTTGGAAATAATCGAAACAAATTTCTTCTTTACTGTTTCTATTTTCAATTTGTTCCCATACATAAATTATAAGAGTGTTTCATCATACTTGAATTTATGGATGTTAGGATGATGCAATTCATTTTCTTTATTAAAAATTAAGAAATAGAAACAATAAACAAGAAAGTTACCAAACGAGCTCTAACCAATCTCTTCCCTATTTGATTGCCATTTCTTTTTCTTTATAAGTTTCTTGAATATAATTCAAAAGGATGATTGCTTGTCCCCACTATTTAATAAATGAAAGGCATATATTGTTGAAATCGTTTTAGTTTTCTTCAAGGGATCTTGAGGGTTCCATTTTGAAACCAAAATATGTTTTCCTTTAAAAGAATTTGATAAACCTTAGTCAATTTTGCCCACAATTTAGAAGCAGCCTCAATGTCATTTACCTGTCTCAAAACATTGTCTGCCAAATAAACGATCATTGTGCTATTATTATTGAGAGAGAAATGAGAAAGTAGGGAAGTGTGGATTTCATTCAATAATGATACATATAATTACACACTCTAAGTCTAAAAATAGACTCCACTAATTCCACACAAAAGGCAACTCACTCCACTAACCATAAGAATAGCAATCTAATTGACTTGACTATAACAAAAAAATAACACTAACAACTTCCTAGAAGCCAAGACTTGGACTAGACAAATTCAAAAACTATAATTCAAACTTACAATTTGAGTTAACTAACATTCTACTCCTAACTCACATACTACTGTTGACTGATAAATTTCAGCGAATCACAAATTCCCACGTAATTATAATGACAAAATTATATGTCATTTAAATTTAGGCAAATTAAATAATGTTAAGCCGCCGATAGGCCAACCAAGATCATCATCAAGCCGCTGATAGGCCAATCAAGATCAACAAGCCATCGATAGGCCAATCAATATCAATAAAGCCACCAATAGGCCGATCAAGATCAACAAGCCGCCAAGAGGCCGATCAAGATCAACAAGCCGCCAAGAGGCCGATCAAGATCAACAAGCCGCCGAGAGGCCCATCAAGATTTATAAGCCACCAAGAGGTCAATCAAGATCGACAAGCCGTCAAGAGGCCGATCCATATCCACAAGCTGCCAAGAGGCCGATCAAGATCAACAAGTCGCCAATAATTTAAGGGAAAGAATCAGAGGATAAATATAGAGATTGTACGAACCCCCAAATATCAATACAAATTGTATTTAGTCCACGAAATATAATTTCCCCAGAAATCCGTGTGAACAAATTGGCACGCTCAGTGGGACAATCTCTACCTCTCATCCTTTCTCATTAATCAAAATCTTGCCAGAGAAAGTAATGGCAGTATAGAAAGTATTCTCAATAAATTACTTTCTCCCTGATAATGAGAAAGAAGTACGAACAAGATTGCTCCTCATCGCAAGAGCTTAAACTGCATGATACTCCATCCTCGCATGAGCTAAAAAAGTGAGAGAAACAAAAAATATATTGAACTGCGTTATGACTTGATCTATCTTTTTAAAGGGTACGTAGGCAACTTAAAGAAAATAAAAAGTTAAGTCTACCAAAAAGAAAAAAGAGGAACTCTGTCGATTATAAACTTAACATGGTTATTGTTGGGCGCTGTATGGAAGGTGATCACCACTATGGAAGTATGCTAACAAATGATCCTTGTCAAGGATAGGCAATATGGAACCATCCAATTTGGACCATGATTCACAACTCAATCTCATAGCTGAAAAATCCAATTATTGTCACTAAGTTGGGGCATGTTTATCACCTAGAACTGCAAATTCAAATTAAATCAAGATTTCATAAATTTGAATTTATTTGGGATTTAAATTTGGGCATATTCCAAATTTTACCCAGTTAAAATTTGGAATAAAAATTCAAATTCAAATTTTATTTCAATTTCAAGCATAGATCCAAAATTCTATTCAAAGTCAAAATCTCCAAAAAAAATTTAAATTTGGGCATATTCCAAATTTTACAATTTTACCAAATTCGAATATGAATTTAGCCATATTCCAAATCGAGATTGAGATAAAAATTCAAATTAAAACTTTATTCATATTCAAGTAAAAAATTCAAATAAATAAATCATTTTTAAATTCGAAATCTGGGTAGAATTTTAAATTTTGGCATACTCTAAATTTTAAACTTTTTACCAATTTCGAATCTCAATTGGGTCATATTTCAAATCGAGATTGGAGTAAAAAATTCATATTCAAACTTCACTTCACTTGCAATCAAAATTTAGGCATATTCCAAAATTTACAACTTTACAAAATTCAAATCTCAATTTGGTCATATTTCAAATCGAGATTGAAGTAACAATTCAAATTCAAACTTTACTCCATTTGAAGTCAAAATTTGGGAATATTCCAAATTTGTCAAACTTTTATTCGAATTCAAATTTTCAATTTGGATATATTCTAAATCAAGATTTGAGTAAAAGTTCAATACTAGGACATTTTTCCAAAATTCTTCCACAGCTATGTTTTGCATAAATTTCGAAAGGGGGGCATTTGTTGACTCATAAATTTTAGCTAATCACAAATTGTCACGTAATTATAATGATCAAATTATATGTCATTTAAATTGAGGCTAATTAAATAATGTCACATATTATTTTTGGGCATTTGAATTCAACCAATCAAATTATGTTATAACCATATGATGACATAAGTTGATCTAATAAGATTGCGTCATATGACATATAAATTGGTCCAATCAAAATTTTTGCCATGTCTATTTGATGACATAAATTGACCCAATCGGATTGTTCCACGTCGCAATTTATTTATAATCAAATGGGTCTATCAAGATCCTCCATCTTCTAAGGATCAAAATCCTTCATCCCATCCTGCAGAGGACGAAAATCCTTCCCCTCCTGAAGGATCAAAATCCTTCATCCCCATAGGATCAAAATCCTCTCTACAAATAGGATTAAAATCTCTATGTCGTCTTGAGATCAAGGAGAAGCCAAAGAAGATCAAGATTATCATCAACGATCGAGATCAACAAGTCCATAAGGTCTAGCCAATCAAGATCATCAAGTCCGAGGTTGATCAAGATCATCATCAAGCTAGAGGCCGATCAAGATCATCATCAAGCCAGAGGCCGATTAAGATTATCATCAAGCCCGAAACCGATCAAGATCATCATCAAAGCCCGAGGCCGATCAAGATAAACGTCAAGCCGCCAGCAGGCCGATCAAGATCAACATCAAGCCGTCGATATGCCAATCAAGATCAACAAGCCACCGATAGGTCGATCAAGATCAACAAGCCGCCGATAGGCTGATCAATATCAGTCAGCCACCGATAGGCCGATCAAGATCAACAAAGTCGCCAAGATGCCAATCAAGATCAACAAGCCGCCAAGAGGCCGATCAAGATCCACAAGCAACAGAGAGGCCAATCAATATCCAAAGCCGCCGATAGGCCGATGTGTAGGGATGTGAATCCCGGAGCGGAAACGGATCTTTGTTGATGATTTTTGGGAAAACAAAATCAAAGTGCAAAGAAGAAAAACACAGGGAAAAACTTTACCTTTGAAGAACGTTTCTTCAACGATAACCCAACGAACACCACCAAACGATCTTCCTTGCTATCCTATTGGGTTTCGAGAACACGCTTGTGGGAGCGTTTCTTTGGAACGAGAGGGAGAGTTTGATTGAGAGAACTTGATTGAGAGAGAAGAATGTTTGGGTCTCCTCCTCTCTACTGTGTAGAACCTACTGCAAAACGAACAGAGGGAAAATATGAGGTGGGGTAACTCCCCACGTCATATGCAACTTCCCACTCCCCTGCATTTTTGCAAGGAAGTAATTTATTATTAATAATAATATAAAATAATATTATTAATAATTAATAATTAATATATATATTTAATTAATTAATCTTATTAATTAATATTAATTAATCTAATTAATAATCAATTAAATATATATATTAATTAAATAATTAACACTTAATTATTTATTATCAAAATATAATCATATTCTAAAGCATTTCTCTCGTATAACCTATAGTTTTAATGTACATCTTATGCACATTATTTTTAACCTATAGTTTTAATATGGATCTTATTCATATTAATTTTATTTGAATCTCATTCAAATAATTTATCTCATAATATATAGTTTTACTTTAGAATTAACTATATATTATAATGTATCAACATACATATATTCCCTTAGCACATATAACCTATAGTTTTAATGTACATCTTATGCACATTATTTCTAACCTATAGTTTTAATATGAATTTCTACAATCTCTCATATTAATATATATATATCAAATAATTAACACTTAAGTATTTATCACATAAATAGAATCATATTCTATAGCATTTCTCTCGTATAACCTATAGTTTTAATGTACATCTTATGCACATTATTTTTAACATATAGTTTTAATATGGATCTTATTAATATTAATTTTCTTTGAATCTCAACCAAAAAATTTCTCTCATAATATATAATTTTAATTTATAATTAACTATATATTATAATGTATCAATATACATATAATCCCTTAAGAAATTTGAACAGTTCAAATTCTTCCAAAAACTTGATCATCGTTTTACCCGTTATGAGCTAGCAAGGGAACCTAATGGACCTACAGATCCGAAGCTCCAACGATACGAGATTAATCGGTAAAACTCATTGACCGAGTTAATCAACATTCGTTAACTACGGGTCACTCCACTAAAGACCCGTAGTTGCACTCTTCTCACTGCAGAATGTTTTCATGTCCATGGATATACGACCATAAATGACGAGTCAATCCTTCACGAGTGCTCGTAACTCAAGTTGGGTCAAATTACTGTTTTACCCCTGAGTTACATCTTACTCCTTAAATATCACTGCTCCTCTAATGAACAACCCGATTATGGTCCGACCGATAACTGGAAGTCCCTTTAGGGCCAATGAGAGGGTGGGGCCCCTTGTTCAAGTCCTGGAGTCAGCATTTAAGGGAACACTCATCTACTCCCCTAAAGTCGGGGATGAGTGAATTCCATCTTGTGAAGTTATGTTCCCAGCTCCCCACTCGGTCTTTTCCCCAAAATGGTAGGAATATTGAGTCGGCAACTCGGGCCACTCTCACCCATATAGATCAAAGGACGAGCCCTCACGGGCAAGAGTCCATAACTCACTCAGGATTGAGAATGAATTGTCTGGTCATCCTAAGAAACAGTAATCTATTAGTTAATGGAGTTACATCTAAAGATTGGCTATTTCGTGGTCCGGTCTTATACAAACTCATTGTATACGATACCCTCACTCGCATGTCTCCACACGAACGACCTGGATCGAGTCGTCTGTAACCTTTACAGAGTGGGTCGTATGCATAGTGTTGCTAGGATAAGGTACCCAACCTTATCCATATACTATAGACTCTTTAGGTTATTCACAGGACATTATCCACTTGTATATCAGGGTATATCAAATATATACCTCGTATATCAGGGGTATATCAAATATATACCCAGTATATCAAATATATACCCAGTACATATAGTGTCCCGGTTACACTAAAATAACCTCGGATGTTTAGTTTATTGGATTTTGGATAATGCAATGTTATGAATTCAACAACAAATTTATTGAATAAAACTTTATTGAATATACATTTGTTTTTACAAAGTACAAACTACGAGTTTAGGGCAACACACCCAACAAACTCCCACTTGAACTAAACTCGAGTAGGGTGTACATTATCATAAAGCAAAGGGAAAATACAATAAACTAGAGCATACACTATACCCATTACTTTTCTCCCACTTGCCCTAGACTAATTGTACAATGCTCGTAGACCTAGACATTCTAGATGGCCCTCAAACACTTTAGCCGTGAGTGCCTTCGTAAAAGGATCAGCAATATTGTGTTCCGAAGCAATCTTTGTGACGATCACATCTCCTCGTTGCACTATCTTCTGTATAAGGTGGTACTTCATTTCGATGTGTTTGTCTCTCTTGTGGTTTCGAGGTTCTTTAGAATTTGCCATGGCACCACTGTTATCACAATAAAGTGTGATGGGCAAGTTCATGTTTGGAACGACTTCCAAATCTGTCAAGAACTCTCTAAGCCAAACCGCCTCTTTTGCTGCTTCACAAGCTGCAACATACTCAACCTCCATGGTGGAGTCTGCGATGCATCCTTGTTTGATGCTTCGCCAAACTACCGCTCCTTCGTTAAGAGTGAATACTGACCCCGACGTGGATTTCCTTGAATCCTTGTCTGTTTGGAAGTCAAAGTCAGTGTATCTTGTAAGGATCAAATCCTTAGCGCCATACACGAGCTTGTAGTCCCTCGTTCTCCTAAGATACTTGAGGATTCCCTTAACAGCAGTCCAGTGATCATATCTTGGGTTGGATTGGTACCTACTGACCATCCCTACCGCATAGCAAATGTCAGGCCTCGTGCACAGCATAGCGTACATCAGGCTGCCCACTGCTGAAGCATAGGGTATACGTCTCATATCATCAACTTCTTGAGGTGTCTTAGGACATTGTTCTTTAGACAGATGAATTCCATGCCTGAAGGGTAATAAACCTTTCTTGGAATTCTGCATCGAATATCGAACAAGCATCCTGTTGATATAAGTTGCTTGAAACAAGACTAACGTTCTGTTCTTGCCATCCCTTGGAATTTGGATGCCAAGAACATACTGAGCTTATCCCAAATCTTTCATTTGGAACTCAGTCGCTAGTCACTTCTTTATGTCAGTGAGGTATCCTACATCATTCCCAATGAGTAGGATATCATCCACGTACAACACTAAGAAGGCTACAATGTTGTTGACGACCTTCTTGTATACACAAGGCTCATCAACGTTTTGGTCAAAACCATAAGATTTGATCGCAGTATCGAACCTTATGTTCCAAGATCGAGATGCTTGTTTTAGTCCATATATGGACCGTTTAAGCTTGCAAACCTTTTGCTCTTTACCTTGAGCTATGAACCCTTCGGGTTGAGACATATAAATACTTTCTTCAAGATTGCCATTCAGAAAAGCAGTATTGACGTCCATTTGCCATATCTCATAGTCATAATATGTGGCAATGGACTTAAGCATAGCTATAGGGGATGAGGTTTCTTCATAATCCACCCCTTCCCTTTGTGTGTAGCCTTTTGCCACAAGTCTCGCCTTAAAAGTCTGTACTTTTCCTTAGGCGTCTTGTTTTCGCTTATAGATCCATTTGCATCCTATGGGTTTTACCCCGTCAGGCTAATCTACAAGTTCCCAAACTGAATTGAATTACATCGACTCCATTTCCAGGTCCATTGCTTTGACCCATTTATCCTTGTCAATATTTTCCATTGCCTTTTTGTAGGTCAATGGATCCTCGACGCCGTCATCAGGTATGACAACTTGGGTTTCAGTTAAACCCACGTAGCGGTCAGGTTATGACACCATCTTCTCACTACGTCGAGGCACCCTCAACACTTGAGGTGGATGTGACTGACGTGATGTACTAGCTTCATCAACAACTCTTGTTGTAGTGCAAGTTTGATCAACAACTCTTGTTGACGTGTTTTTAGCCTCTTCAGAAATCTCGTTAATCACTACCTTACTTCGCGGTTTATGATCTCGAATATGGTCCTTCCAAGAAAGTAGCATTTGTCGATACAAACACTCTGATTTCTTGAGGATCGAAGAATAGACCACCTCTCGTCTGTTTAGGGTAACCTACGAATAGGCATACTTTTGAACGAGGTTCCAATTTCTTTAGGTTAGTCATGAGCACGTGTGCCGGGCATCCCCAAATGCGGAACTGACGTAAACTAGCTTTACGACCCTTCCATAGTTCAAAAGGTGTTTTAAAAACACTTTTTGATGGAACTACGTTCAAAATATAAACCGCATTCTCCACTGCGTAACCCCAAAACGAGTTAGGCAACTGAACATAGCTCATCATTGATCGAACCATGTCCAACAGGGTTCTGTTTCTCCTTTCTGATACACCGTTTTGTTGAGGTGTACCAGGGGCTGAGAGTTGGGATGTGATTCAATGTTCTATCATATAGTCCTGGAATCTCAATTCCATATACTCTCCACCCCGATCAGGTCGATCTCGACCTACTCTTAGCTGAGGAAAGAGTTTATCAGTCAATTCTTTTCTCGGCACTATGATAGAAAGACAGCAACTCACCTCGCCACCATCAGGTAGAAGGAAGGTGAGACGCTGAGAGAGTATGTCACAAGGTTCCAGGAGGAGCAGCTGAAGGTCGCGCACTACTCTGATTACTCGGCCATGTGCTACTTCCTCACTGGCCTGGCCGATGAGACACTCACCGTGAAGCTTGGAGAGGAGTCTCCAGCCACCTTCGCCGAAGTATTGCAGAAGGCGAAGAAAGTCATCGATGGACAAGAGCTCCTCCAAACCAAGACTGGCTGACCTGAAAAGTAGATCAACCAGAAGAAGCCCAATCAAGAGAAGAGGAAGGCTGATTCCAAGTCTAAGGACAAGGGGTCGTCCTCCTCCAACAGCCGAGCTGAGTATCGCAGGTTGGACAGCGGCCCCAACCGAAGCCGACCCTACGAACGTTATACTCCAACCACTATCCCCATCTATGAAATACTTACAAACATTAAGGAGACTGGGATGGAAAAGCTCCTCAAGCGACCTGAGAAGCTCAGAGGAGACCCAAAAAAGCGCAATAAAGGTAAATATTGTCGTTTTCATCGCGATCACGGCAATAATACGTCAAATTGCTGGGAACTGAAGCGCCAGATTGAAGACCTCATTCAAGATGGCTACTTCAAAAAATTCGTTGGCAAACCGAGGTCCAACACGGTGGAAAAGAAAGAAGAGAGGAAGCGTTCAAGGACGCCGCCTCGTCGAGATGACCGACCTGCGGTCATCAACACTATTTTCGGAGGCCCAAGTGGGGGCCAATTTGGAAATAAAAGAAAAGAATTAGCTCGTAAAGCCAGGTGCGAGGTGTGCATCATTAGGGAGCAGAGACCGACCTGCTCCATTACCTTCGACGATACTGACCTGGAGGGGGTCCACTTGCCCGATAATGATGCACTTGTGATCGCCCCTCTTATCGATCACTTCCTGGTCAGAAGAGTATTGGTAGATGGAGGCGCATCTGCCAACATCTTGTCCCTTCCAACATATGTTGCCTTGGGATGGACCAGGTCACAGTTGAAGAAGAGTCCAACACCCTTGGTTGGATTCTCTGGAGAATCGGTCTCCTTAAAAGGGTGTATTGACTTGCCGGTCACGATTGGGACAGACGATACACAAGTAACTCAGATGGCCGAGTTCGTGGTGATCGACGGCAGGTCGGCCTACAATGCCATCTTCGGGAGGACCATCATCCACTCATTCCGGGCCGTTCCCTCAATGCTTCATCAAGTCTTGAAATACTCAACTCCCAACGGAGTAGGCACGGTTGAAGGAGAGCAGAAGACTTCAAGGGAGTGTTATGCCTCCGCGCTCAAAGGGTCGTCAGTATGTGCCCTGGAAGGACAAACCAACCGGGATGAATTGCAAGAGTCCGAGGCCGACCTACCAAGAAAAGGCAAAAGGGAGTTCTCCGCACCAACAGAGGAGCTCGAGCTTGTTCCTTTGCTTAGCCTTAAGAGACAAGTAAGCATAGGAACCAAGCTGGGGGCCACTAATAGGGAAGAGCTGATCAACTTCCTCAGGTCCAACTCGGACGTCTTTGCATGGTCTCACGAGGACATGCCAGGCATCGACCCAAAGATCATGGTGCATCGCCTCAACATAGACCCATCATTCCGATCTGTAAAGCAAAAAAAAAAAAGACCTGTAAATGAGGAAAGAAGTGATGTAATTGTTGAGGAGGTCAACAAACTATTAAAAGCTGAATATATAAGAGAAATTATGTATCCCGAGTGGCTCTCTAATGTGGTATTAGTTAAAAAATCCAACGGTAAGTGGAGAATGTGCGTGGACTTCAAAAATTTAAACAAAACATGACCAGCTCGTGGACGCAACGGCTGGGCACGAGCTGCTCACCTTCATGGATGCCTACTCCGGATACAATCAAATCAAAATGCATGTGTCAGACCAAGATCATACCGCGTTCATAACAGACCAAGGTCTGTACTGCTACAAGGTGGTGCCCTTTGGCCTAAAGAATGCGGGTGCGACCTACCAAAGGATGGTGAACAAAATGTTCACCAAGCAGATCGGTCGGAATGTGGAAGTATATGTGGACGACATGCTTGTCAAGAGCAAGCAGTCAAAGTCACATCTTTCCGATCTGGTCGAAGCCTTTGGAGTTCTGCGGAAGTATAAAATGAACCTCAATCCAGCCAAGTGTGCCTTTGGAGTCTCCTCGGGGAAGTTCCTTGGTTTTATGGTAAACAACTGTGGGATCGAAGCTAACCTAGAGAAGATAAGTCCGTGCTCGAGATGGAAGCGCCCAAAACTTTGAAACAGCTTCAATGCCTCAATGGAAGGATTGCAGCTCTGAACAGGTTTGTCTCAAGGTCAACAGATAACTGCCTTCCTTTCTTCAAAGTCCTAAGAAATAAGGGACCGTTTGAATGGACGGCAGAGTGCGAGCAAGCATTGGAACAATTGAAAAACTATCTCTGCTCGGCACCTCTACTCGCCAAGCCATTGCTAGGAGACAAGCTCCACTTGTACCTGGCAGTGTCTGACAGCGCCGTCAGCTCGACCCTAATCAAGCGGAAGGGAGTATGTAACGCCCCAGGAATTTCACCATTTCCAAACAGGGACCGTTACTAAGACTATCTAAAATTTTCACATAAACAAGAGAATTGTCTTCACAACAATACTAAGCAATAAAGCTACCACGCTTCTCCTGCGCTACTCTGATTTTCAACACTCACGAGAGCTTGAACAATTAGAACAACACCACTAAAGATTTAAGAGGAACTCACAACCTATACAGATAAACCATTAAATACCGACTTCACATCAATCAAACCCTTCAAGGAATCCTCTACTAACTATAAACCATCCACTAAATGAATATTGACATCTCGAATGACAATGAAGCAAAAGCTAATTCAAGTACGATCAACTTAAACAAATGTATTCATAAATATCCTAAGTAGGTTACAATCCCGTAGTTCAAGAAGCTAACAAAATTAATGCTCTAAAAAGAATAATGAATCGGCAACTTTACAACATCCTTTAGACCATAAAACTAAACAAGACCAACCGCTAACAACTTAACTACACAATTAAATAGCCACAACTATCCTAACTAAAAGAAATTAATTGCACGCAGCATAGCTAATGGTCTTTCTGATCAAGCCTCCTCCTCGCCATCACCATCCCAAGAGCTAGCTCGATACATGCAATTTGAAGGGGAAAAAGAGGGATGAGTACAACCACAGTACTCAGTAAGCAGCCCTTATCTGAAGGGTCACGCACAAACAGCATACTTATCCAGGAACAACGTATCATGCTTATTAAAGAATCAACATATCATGCTTATCACAACTCTCGAGCTTTGAATAAATAGAAACATATCACAAGAAGCAGTTTATGCAAACGTTTAACTATACATGTACCGTACATGTCAAACTCATCCTTACATATTAACACACTAGTTCTCTTTCTTGATTCCTCCAAGGCTTACTCCTTCGAATCGCATTGGCCCTTGCCATTTATCCCCAAAGCCCGACACTCATATACAGAGGCTTGGCGTTCGACCTTGCCATTTATACCCAAGGCCTTGAACTGTGCATCGACCCTTGACCATTTTTACCCAAGGCCCCGATGACTTCACCATCTATCAGCCCTTGACCATTTTTACCCAAGGCCCCAATAGTATTCCTTTCAAAAGACTCCTCGCATTGACCCTCGACCATTTTTACCCGAAGCCTCGATACTCAATTAGTGACGTATCAACCCCCGACCATTTATACCTGAGGCCCTGACACTCACCCATTCACTTTCTCCAAGAATCCAACTCTCACCAGAATCTTACTATATACTTTCTTAAGCCATGACCCATGCGTCTTTGAACTCACAAACACAATTCAGCATACTTCCACAACATAAACAACATTCTATTGATGAAATGATAAACCAATCATGCTTTCACAACACAACATTTCTTAACAACAGCTCCACAATGAGTTTTGTCACAACAAAGCATAACCAAACAAATTTTAAACAATTAGAGCCCAAAACAGTTCACCCAAAACACTTAATATCCAACATCAATATTCAATAAGCGGTTCTAGATATAATAAACACACGAAATACGCCGAACAATTCATGCATATTCAGACAACAAACATCCCCACAGCAATTCTCAGTAGTTTAGCAAAGCAGAATTTACACCATTATCACCGACAAATATTCAACAACACTCCAAGTATGCAGATTACCACAACCGAGAGCTACCTAACACATCAACGTATCAAAAATAATATCGAACATCACAAAAACAGCACATTAGAGGCCATCTGACACACATTAATGCACGCACACACCCTTGTCTACTTAAGTTGTTATGTCTCAAAACTCTCACAAGAGTCCTACTTGCTACTACACCATGCCTCATGCATCAATAATCTCATAACAGTCCAATATGCGATAAACCAAAATGATCATATGTAAAAACCAATCAATTTAAAATAGTCCAACATGATCCAGCAGCTCCAACAGGCATCGTTCACAGAAGAGGCACAACCAACAACTTAACCAAAATATAATCGATAGGTATCCAGCATACATCAAACACAACTGATTTCTCATAAATCTTCAATATGCTTTCGAAAGAACAGATTATAGTACCAGTATACAATTTTTCATCATGAAAACCAATTAAAGCACAACAACAATTCGAACATAGTCATCCAAGATTACTTGGTTATAATTCATTCACACAACCACATAACTTTCCTGAGATATATCAACAGTTTTATCAGCAATGACGTTTACTAAATGATAACAACGATAAGCAATCATGAAAATATCACACATGGGCACACGAGCAAATAACCATATCATATCAGCACACAACAACCAATCCCTCCAGTAAGAAACTACTTACTCAAGTGCCCTGACACGTTATTAAGCTTGTCGAAGGATTTCCTACATCATAGGCAACCAGACTTAAGTTCGAAACTAACTAAAACCACTTTAATTAAATCAAAATCCAATAAAAGTGAGTTGTTACCTACTAACTCACACTACAACAACTTGGGTTAGGAGTGGGTTAACGCCGAGGAAGTTCGAGCTCCCAAATCCGAGTTCAAAAGGCCTTATGCTGGCTGGTCCGATGCCGAGAAGTGATGGATAACTACGATTTGGGTCCGAATAGGAGTGGGTAACGTCGAATCAATGCCGGAAAGGGGTGGGTAACACTAACCAAGCTCTGTTTGGGTATGGGTCAACGTCGAACGTCACTGGAAGGCCGGAAAACGTCACCAAATTCGCTGGGCTTCGCGAATTCGGACTGTTCGGGGCTGTCGAGGCCAGAGAACGAACCAAAACTCCTCTGTCTGTCGTGCATCACCGTAGACAGTCGCTGGAACACCGTACCAATGCCAGATCTGAGCTTGGGCCACCGAAATCCATGAGGCACACCGCTGAACCGCCGTCACTGCTAAAGGATCGCTGCACCGCCGCCGTATGCTGTGTCCTCGCCAGCGTTGGTCTGGGTTCTCGCCGGAGGAGGTGGTGGCCGACGAGAATGAAACATAGGGGGTGGCTGGGGTTGAAGAAGAAGGAGAAATCGGGGGGCGGGGGGGGGGGGGGGGGCTGGCGGCTGCAACAAGAAAGGGAAGGGAGGAAGAAGAAGAGGAAGAAAAATAAGATGGGGCTAGGGTTATTTTGTTTTAATTCCCTTTTCTTTAACTTGTTTTAAAACCTAAAAGCCCAAACCCTTATTCTTGAAGGTGGCCCAACTAAATAAAACAATGATCCAAAACAATAAGCCCAATAAATATAGTTCAAAAATCAAATAAAACCCACAACCCTAAACAAAATAGTTAACTTAAACTCTAATACCCAAGAATAATAATTCAAAGAAAAGTAGAATTTATGAAGGAAAATCCTAAAACCCCTGAATTTAAGATTTAACTAAAAATCTCCTACACAGGTCGAGAACTTAAATTATCTTAATCCTATGAAATTAAACTTAATTCTAATTTAGCCAAAAATTAGAATTTCAAAGTTAGAAGATCCAAGAATTAAAGTTATCAACTTAGGGAAAAATCCAAAGACACTATTTATCTCTTAAAATAAACGAGTCAGAGAACGCAGGGCGTTACAGAGTACGCCAAAGTCCCATTTATTATACAAGTAAAGCCATGACCGAGGCCGAGACCAGATACACCCAAATGGAAAAGCTGGTCTTTACCTTAGTCACCTCGGCTCGAAGACTTAGGCCGCATTTCCAAGCGCACACCGTCGTAGTACTTACCAACTTGCCCCTGAAGAACATCTTCCATAAGCCAGAAACATCAGGGCGCCTGATTAAGTGGGCAATGGAGTTGAGCGAATACGACATCCAGTTCGAACCCAGAACTACGTTGAAAGGGCAAGCAGTGGCGGATTTCATCGCGGAGCTCACCCCACCGCCTCAATCGGCCGAGTCCGACCTCCCGTGGACGATCTACGTTGACGGATCTTCCAATGAGAAAGGGTGCGGAGCAGGAATCCTCTTGCTCACACCAGGCACCATGCGGTTTGAGTATGCCCTGCGGTTCAATTTTCGAACTTCAAATAATGAGGCCGAATACAAAGCGCTTCTGGCAGGCCTACGTGTAGCCAAGGGTCTGGGGGCCATCCATATCAAGGTCTTCAGTGACTCCCAACTGGTCGTAAATCAAATTAAGGAGGAGTATCAAACAAAAGATTCCCGGATGGAAAAATATCTAAGCAAAGTCAGATCGCACCTCTCCCAGTTCGAGACTTATGAGGTGAATCAAGTTCCAAGATCAGAAAATTCCAATGCAGATGCCTTAGCCAAATTGGCATCAGCGTATGAGACCAACCTGGCCAGATCGGTCCCGATCGAGATCTTGGACAATCCTTCAATCTTGGAGCCAGATGTAATGGAGTTGACACTCCAGCACCCTCGTGGATGGATCCAATCGTGGAGTTCATCAAGGGAAATCCGTCGCAAGATTCAAAGGAGCAAAAGAAGATGGCGTGAAAAGTAGCTCTGTTCATACTCTGAAATGGAATATTGTACCGATGTGGCTTCTCCCTCCCTCTGCTTAAGTGTGTAACTCCTGAAGAAGGCACTTACATCCTTAGGAAAATCCATGAAGGAGTATGTGGAAACCACTCTAGCGCAAGGTCGTTATCGGCCAAGGTGGTTCGACAAGGGTACTATTGGTCCACCGTCGAGAAGGATGCAAAGCAGTTTGTGAAAGCCTGCGACAACTGCCAGCGCTTTGCAAATATCATCCATCAGCCTCCTGAGCTGCTCACCCCCATCTCGGCCCCATGGCCATTCGCACAATGAGAAGTTGACATCATAGGTCCTTTTCTCCTAGGCAAAGGACAAACCAAGTTCGCCGTTGTCGCTGTGGACTACTTCACCAAGTGGGCCGAGGCTGAGGCGCTCACCCATATTACAGAGCCCAGAGTCACGTCGTTCATATGGACGAACATCGTATGCCGTTTTGGTATACCGAACGCCATTGTGACAGACAACGGAAAGCAATTCGACAATGCAATGTTCAAGGACTTTTGCAGAAAGTTGGGCATAAGCCATATCAGCTCGTCCCCTACGCATCCAAAAGCAAATGGACAGGTTGAAGCAATAAACAAAATTATAAAACGAGGACTCAAGCTGAGACTGGACTCCAGAAAGGGAAGATGGGCTGAGGAGCTACCCGAAGTATTGTGGTCATATCGAACCACCCCAAAAGAGTCAACTGGCAAAACTCCGTTCTCACTAGCCTTTGGCTCTGAAGCTGTTGTTCCAGTAGAGATTGGCATGCCAACAGACAGGGTAGAGCAGTACGAGCCAACAAGGAACGAGGAAGAACTACTCCTTAACCTTGCTCTTAGTAGAGTATCAGAACAGAATGGCCAGACATTACAACGCCTGAGTTCGACCTCAAAGCTTTCAAGTTGGACATTTGGTCTTAAAGAAGATTCAGAGTCATGTGGGCACCCTTGACCCAAGTTGGGAGGGACCGTTCGAGGTTAAAGGCATAGTCCGACCTGGAACGTATAGGCTGGACGGCCTGGAAGAAAACGTGCTTGCGCATCCATGGAACGTAGAGCACCTAAAACGCTATTACCCTTGAAATGTCAAAATGGTCTTAAAATGGACTTCTAAAAATTTTCAAGGGGCGGAACTTTTAATAAACAAAGGAGTTATTTAATTTTGTGACTCCGAGTTCGATCAGAAATTAAATGGGGGCAACGGACTCCCATAAGACTTAAAACCGGCCAGGTAAACGCAAAAATTGATTAAAATTCAATCATCAAAGCCTACAGATTCGAGGTGCGATGTCAAAATCAATTACGAACCAAAATTCAAACCTTTGAACGCTTAAGTTAGAGGTGTGATGTGGAAGGTTCAAGAAATTCAAGCCTCTAAACCCACGGGTTCGATGTGCGATGTGAATATTAATTATGGACTTAAAATTCAACCCTTTGAACGCTTAAGATAAAGGTGCGATGTAAAAAGTTCAAATTGCTTAATATTATCTTTTGGACTTCCGAGTTCGAGGAGAAATATTAAAAAACAGTGAAGGAAACTCTCAAATTCAAACCTTAAAAATAAACACGAGTAAAAGGGGCGATGTGGAAAGAGTTCCTCCAAAACTCAATTCTTTAAGTTTACGAGTTAGAGGTGCGAGATTAAATTATTCATATAGGAGTTCAAATTCACAAAAGTAAGTTCAAAAGCTTAAGGAAAAAGTAATAGAAGAACAGACAGAACTCGACGTACAGAAGTGAAGAAATGAAGATTTCATTTATTAAATGACAAAGTCAAGACTTGTATACCTTGCAGCTCTACCCAAAGACTTACAGAACAAAAAAAAAAAGGCAAGAGGCCTCAGCTACTCCCGAGGTGAGAGAACAGCTCGCCTTGAGAGCCCAGAAGGTTCACCTCTTGAGATCCGCCCTGCTAAGAAGGGACTTCTTCTTTCGGGGTTCCGACATCAGCTGGCTCATGACTTGGAGCATCTTCATCTTCCATGTCGGAGTAGTCAGAGTCCAGCTCCCTAACATACTTGTCCACCAACGGCTGGGGGCCAGGAGTATCGTTTGGCCCAGAGGCCCACTTTTCAGCGTACTTCTTTTTTAGATCGCTAAGATCGATCTGGAGGTCAGACATGTCGGCAGCAATACCCTTCATCAGGAACTTGAAGCCTGCATCACTGAAGTCCTTGGCGAACCCATCGAAGTCTTGGTGCTGCCTGAACGCTTCCTCCAAGAGAACTCCGTTGGTGAGGTGTTCATTCACCTCCTTGAGCTCAGTAGCAATATGCCCTAGCGAAGCGTCCTTCTCCTCAAGGACTTGAGCCAGGTCGTCCTTCTCCTTCAGAAGTTGGAATTTCTCCTTCTCCAGCCCTTTGGTGATGGCGTGGGCTGCTCGGAGGTGGGCCTTGTGTTTCTCACCCTCGTTCTTCAGAAGCTCAGCCTTGGCCTCCACTTCGGCCCTCAAGATTTCCACCTCACTTCGGGCCTTCAGTAGCTCGCCCTTCAGCGTGGTGGCAGCCTCTAAGGCAGCAGAAGAGTTATCCCTCTCATTCACTACCAAGGCCTCCATTCCATCCAGCTCGGCCTTGATCATAACCGCTGAATGAATGGAAGCAACAAACGCCTGCAAAAAGAAAAACACGCGAGGGTTAGACCAAGCTACAAGTTGTAAAAATGAAAAAGAATAAAAGGAAAGCAGGTCCTACCTCAGTGGCGTAATCGATGGTCCTCTACATCACGGACCCTGGGTCACTCACGAACTTGGACGCCCTGCGAAAGCAGTGGTTCAAGCTCGAGGCTGAGATGTGGGACACCAGATCCTTCACTCCGGAGCTTGACGATTCAATTCGGAACCGCATGGGTGCGTCAGACGTCCCCCCCATCCACGCCTTGGGGTCGTCCACCAAGTCGGCATGACTCGTGGGCAGCGGCCCACTAGGTCCAACCTCCGAGGAGGAGGTGGTTTTCTTTTTCTTCCTTTTTTTCTTCAAAGGAGAGTCTCCCCTCACCTCGCACAGAGACAACACTTCAAGCGCCTCGGGCTTATTCTTCGAACACTTCTTTTTGGAGCGCTCCCCAGCAGAGTCCAACTCGGTCACCGGAGTTGGAGCTTCAGAAGATGGCCTGACATTGTCTTGAACCGCAGGTCGAGCCACAGCAGGGGTTGTTGGCTCTGAGCTTTGAACAGCCTTAAGGGCGTGAGCACGGCTCTTAGACTTACGCTTCACGCTGCCGGAAAATCCGCACACCATTGTTGCAAAACAAACAAGTAAAAGGTCAGATATGGAGGTCAAAAAACCAAATTCAAAATAGAGGTCGAACACGACTTACCAAGTTCGGAGTTTGGCCTTGAAGCTTCAACTGGACGCACCAAAGGGTTATAATCTAACAACCTAGACTCAAGAAGCAGCTTGTCGGTCACCAAGGTTCCGATCTTTCTGCCCCTTGGAAAGTGATCCTTGTAATGCTTGAGGGTGTCAAAGGAAGCTTGAGTGAGTTCGGGAATTGACTTGATCGACACTGCACAAAACAAAGAAGAGTTCAAGTTAGATAGGAAAGGATGGAGGCGAAAGATCCAAAGTTGCAAAAAAAATTTTTATTATGGCGACATCATACCTAAGTTCCCAAACCTAGTGGTAACATCAAAGAAGGGATGACCTGACTCGTCCTTTGCCAGTCACTCTCCAGAGGCAAAGAACCACTTCCCCACCCATCCTTTGATGGAGGTCGACCCTTTGACTATGCCACCTGCGCCTTTCTTTGCGCACATATAGTACTTACCTGGCTTCTTAGCTATCTTCCTGGTCTCAAAGCACCCAAGAAGCTGGTCAACATTCAACAGCTCGGCCTTGTCCTCGTCCCGAGCTCGTAACCAAAAAAGGATGGCCAAGGTAAAAATGACACCCCATCCATTGAGGGCCATTTGAGCAGGAGTCAGTCCAGTTCGGTTTAGGAACTCCTGGGCAAAAGGGTGAAGGGGAAGTCTGAAGCCGTACTCAAACATTTTTAAATAAAGAGTGACTCATCCCTCTGGAGGATCGTCAGCTCTTTCCCCTTCTTCAGGAATCCTAAGGATGATATCATCCGGAATACTAAACCCCCTACGTTGGGAAGTGTCACTATCCTCCAAGGGTACTCCAAACCCTGGCCCGAGGTGGAAGTGTCACTATCCTCCCCATCGTCGGAAAATCTAAAGCTTTCTATCTCCTCCAGCTCGGACTCTAACCTAAGAGCTAAGTCCTCCCTAGAGTCACTTGGTTTGGGGGGCGAACTGCTTATAGTCCGACCTGCGCTACCTAAACTATCACTACTGGAGGGGGAAGACATGAAAACTACCATAATTGAAGATAAGAATTAATGCAAGGAAAATGGCTGACCTACAGAAGGTTCGAGCTGGTTTCAGATCGAACTCCAGAATTTCAAGGAACGTAAGGTTTGACCTGAAGTCCTGGAACTATTTATAGCTAATCGGAAAAACCTCTGCGCCGTACACGTGTAATGAACGAGCGGCTAGGATCATCTCGAGATTCGTAACGACGGAATACTTGAGTACTCCGACAGCCTGGCAGATCGAAACGTCTTCCAAAAAGGTCACATTTTTTCTATGAATTAGAAGTCGCCACGTGTCCGAAATTGAGTCGGGTAAACTTCTCTGCCAGATCGAGATCGGACCTGACAAAGAGGGAGCCAATGTTTGGGGGTAAAAATACATTGGGCACGTGGACGACACTCATTGGAGTTCAATGAGTGAAATATCCCAGGTCCACCTCGTACTTGCCTAGGCGATTGGGTTCGCCCATTAAAAAAAGGCTAAGTATATATACCGAGGTTCGACCTAATCGGGGTTCGATCTGCTCGGAACCCGACAGGTCCGACAGGAGAAAAAACATATAACCGCTGGTCGTGAGTACTGTCGGATCCACCACCTATAAAAAGGGGGCCTCATTTCACGCTCAGGTATCGAATCTCATCTCGAACTTAATATTGAGTCCGACCTACACTGACTTCAGCGTCGGAGAGTTTGCCCTCTTGTGCAGGTTCACTCTTGAGTTCAGGTCGAGCCAGGGACCGGGTTCGAGCTTGGTTCGTAAATCAGCGTTGTGCAATCTTTTGCATAAACAATAAGTGTGCACTTAAAATTCTAATTTGAAATCTCGTTCTATATAAAATTAGATTACACGTAATAATAAAATAAACATATTTGAAACCGATTGTATGTGTGAGCTTCTAGTATCAAAACAAAAGAGGAGTGGTAAGAATCACAGATGAATGAAAATTGTTTAACTCAAAACATTAAATTCTTAGCAGTCCCTCAAAATTTAATTTCAAAAGGAGTTCCATGCAAATGTCTATATTATATACGACGAAAACATGACCATAAGATAACAAAAAGCATATCTAGAAAAATATCCATATTCGATGAAACTTCTTACACAAAGATGGAGAATATCCATGCCAATGTTTCAAATCCAAAATTCTTTACACAATATACACTGAGTAAATAAATAAAAAGAGGCCCCTCACTATTTTATAATTGTTATTCTTGTTTTTGTTTTTAATCCTCTCTTCTTTCTCTTATTCCTGGTAACTATGGAAATCCAAGTTGAACATATTCTGAAACTCAAAAGTGTTTCGCAATCTAATCTCCCAAAGTGTCAAGGCCTTCGGTCCTGTTTCCCAAAATACTTCTCTCACCTATAGATATGGTATTTGTAGTCTAAACTACATGGTGTTCGACAATCTAATCTTAACAATAATTTATTATTTATTATTGCAATATAAACTATATTTTGCAATCTAATCTCTCCCCAAGCGACCATATCTACACGGTGTCCTACAAAGTCAGTTGTGTCCAACAAAATCCCCTGAAAATCGGAGGTTGGTAACAGATTAAGAAATGTACACTTAAACGATCTATTATTTAAACTTCATTTATTTAAAGAACATTCAGTGTAGAGTCATTCAAATAAAATCTCAAATCTATTATCGAAGAAGATTTTGGGTAAAGAAGAATGGGAACTCTCGAATCAGGCGATAAAGTGAAGTACATACCTTTGAAGCTTTACGCGTGATATGGAAGTTCTGGAACTTTCGACCTTGAGGTATGGGTTCGACACCCTGTTCTGGAACTCTCAAAATCGGAGCTTGAGGTCTGGGTTCGAATGGAGCTTGAAGCTTGTGGTGTTTGGGTTTTGAAGTAGAAGTTTGAGGTTGAATGGAGGTGTTTGGGTCAAATGGAAGCTTGAGGTCGAATGGCTTGAGGTCAAATGGATGAAATGACGTAAATCCTGCAGTGTAAACAAGGATCTTTGTTCTTGAATTTTGAGGAACAAAACCACAAAACAAAAGGAAAATACAAGGAAATTGGGTATTACCTTTGACGAACAGTTCTTCAACAAACCCAATTGACACCACCAAATCATCTTCCTTACTATTCTCTGGATACGAGAATGTGCTTGTGGGAGCAACAATCTTAGAAGCCAATGTTATTAATTAATTAATATTTATTAATTGTTAATCTAATTAACAATTAATTAATTATTCAAATAAATAAATAATTAACACTTAATTATTTATTACAAAATTAGAATCATATTCTAAAGCATTTCTCTCCTATAACATAGTCATAATGTACATCTTATGCACATTATTTTTAACCTATAGTTTTAATATGAATCTTATTCATATTAATTTTATTTGAATCTCATTCAAAGAATTTCTCTCATAATATATAGTTTTAATTTAGAATTAACTATATATTATAATGTATCAATATACATATATATAATCCCTTGAGAAATTTGGACATTTCAAACTTTTCCAAAAACTTGTCCCTTGTTTTACTCGTTGTGAGCCAACAATGGGACCTAATGGACCTACAGATCAAAAGCTCCAATGATAGGAGATTAATTGGTCAAACTCATTAAACGAGTTAATCAATATTTGTTAGTTACGGGTCAATCCACTAAAGACCTGCAACTGCACTCTTCTCACTGCAGAATGTTTTCGTGTCCACGAATATATGACCATTAATGACAAGTCCATCCTTCACGAGTGTTCGTAACCACAAATGGATCAAATTACCGTTTTACCCCTGTGTTCCATCTTGTACCTTAAGTACCGCTGATCCTCTAATGAAGAACCCGGTTATGGTCCGAGCAATAACCGGAAGTGCCTCTCAGCTTGAGAGGGTGGGGCCCCTTGTTCAAGTCTAAGACACTACAAGAAATAAGTTTTTTTCCGACTCTCCAAAACGTTGGAAAAATCATCAAAACGTTGGGAAAAACTATTCCCAACGAAATTTTTGCGTTGGCAAAAAAGTCGGGAGAAGCGACTCCCGACGCTTTTGACAAAAAGTCGGGAAAACTTGACCTTTCCCAAAGGAATACAAAAAGTCGGGAAAACTTGACTTTTCCCGACGGAACACAAAACGTCGGGAAATGTTAGTTTTCCCGACCTTTTCTAAAAAGTCAGGAAAAGTTGACTTTTCCCGACTATATACAAAAAGTCGGCAAAGTGATATTTTTCCCAACTTTTTTTTAAAAAACGTCGGGATTCTTTTTTTTTTCCCTTTTTTTCCTCCCATGATAATTTGAATCGCATCCCTATATAATGACCTAATTTATGATATTTCAATTCACATTATCAAAATTATCAAATAATATGATTTTATATTAAATAAAATAATATTCTTATAAATTCAGAGAGTTTAAACGGTACATTACAAAAGTCGAGAATGTAATAATAAAATATTACATCAAAACAAAAGTTGCATCTATTAGCAAAGACTACATTTTCAACTCTATCTAATCTTCTAACACGTAAACCTTGCAAAACAATAATAATTCCCAAAAGTCCCTACAAAAACATAACAAAACTATTATGAATGTATAGTAATACGAACTAGGTAAAGAATGAAAAGTAAAATTTTATACAATCATAAGTTCTTAATACAATACAAAGAATCTTAAAGAGATATCAAACACAAAGAATTTATCACATTTCGTAATAGGAAACAAACAATGAGAAGAAACCAAAACATTTCTCGACAACTCCAATATTAGATTCAAGAAATTTATACTGATATACAAACTTTACAGAAACTAAACCTATTGATCGTTAACAACTAATAAAAAATTTAACATCAAAATCCTTCCAAGCTAATAAATTTTAATACTTTGCAAACATCACGTCGAGAAGCACCGTGGCGCCCATGGCAAGTCCAGCAAGTTCACTCATCTGTAAGATCAAGAAAGGCAAATCAATTATTGACAATTGATATGCAAGATAAACCGAGAAAGTTTGAAGCTTTGGTGTGGATATGCAAGAAACCTTCCTCCTTTCTTATACTACCACTGGGAAGGAAGAGAATTTTTCTTATGATAGCGTAATAAGTAAATGGTGTGGATTTTCTTGTTCAGCCACGCAAGATAGGGATATGAGTAGACCAGGACTTTTCCCTATAAGCTTTTACCTCTATCTTGATATTGATTTCCTCCAAAATTTAAAACAAAGTCACAAACAAAATATGGATCCAATTCGAGCATCACAACTTCACAGAGTTTTTTAGGTTTCGTTTACAACATGCATAAGGAGATTATATAGATCCACGGCTACTCGATCACTTGAAGTCGCCAATGAATTGTTTAGTTGAAAAAATCACAGTAGCTTGAATAAGAAGATATAACAACTATACAAAATCAAGTCGGATCTCCAAGCGAACACTGAGCATTCACTTCCCAATCCCAAAAACTACATGCAGATTACGAGTCTTCAAATTTTAAAACAGAGAATCAGAGATTCCACATGCATTTAATTTCAAGAAGCTACGACAAAAAATTGCAAGATAGTCCCGATATCAAGACAACATTTATTTTCAAAGAGGTGAACTAGAATAGAATCCTACTACTTTCTCGAGAAACAAAAGAAAGAGCAGAGTAACAAAAGTTCAGATGAGTCACCATTTTGAGTGCCGCTTTTTTTCCGGTGACGATCAGGCGATCGAAATCGAGAGGGAAGATGCTCTGATGAAGAAGAAGAAGAAACTGTGGTTCGAAAACGAAAAAAAATGTAGAGAGGAATTTCTCGCGGTAGACTGAATAGAACATGATCGGCAACTACGGATAGTAGACGGTGAGCAATGGATGGTTGCGGTAGTGTTGAGCGACGGGCAGATGAACGGCAAGGAACGGCAGCTACCGGCAGGGTGCTTAGGCGATGTACGACAGTTGGAGAGGAAAATCGATTTGAGGGGGGAGGCGTGAATGGGCCTGAATCGAATTTAGGGCTATTTTGTTAAACACCTCGCTACGTTTTTCCAAAACGTCGGAAGTTTTAGAGATCTCCCAACGTCCATCCGTAAAAGTCGGGATAAGTCTGCATCTCCGACGGTTTTCGAAAACTGTCGGCATAACTAACTCTAGATTTTTTTTATTCTTTCCATTAAAAAAAAAAAGAGGAATACTAGTGATCTCCCGACCGTTTTACACAAAACGTCGCGAAAAAATGAAAGTTCGCTACGGTTTTAACAAAACGTGGGAAAAGTATTCCAATTTAGAAATCTATATGTAAACTTCCCCCGATGTTATGTAAAAATAGTCGATAAAAGTTAACCCATTCCCGACTATTGTAAAAAGGTCGGGAAAAAGTAGGGTTCGTAACTGAATATGAAAACTTTCTTTCGACGTTTTTTAAAAACCGTTGGGATTGGGTTAACTTTTCCCAACGTTTTTGAAAAACTGTCGGAAAATATAAACTTCTCCCGACGTTTTTTAAAAACCGTCGGGAGAAAGTAGATATATCCCGGCGATATAAAAATCATTGGGGAAAGATTTTTGCCCGACAATTTTTGGTGCGTCGGAAAAAAAAAATGTCGGGAAAGCTACTAATTCTTGTAGTGAAAGTCAGCACTAAAGGGAACACTCATCTACCCTTAAAGTCGGGGACGAGTGAAAATCATCTGGTGTAGTTATGTTCCTAGCTCTCCCCACTTGGTCTCGTCCTCAAAATGGTGGGAATGTTGAGTCGGCGACTCGGACCACTCTCACCCCATACAGATCAAAGAACGGCCCCTCATGGGCAAGAGTCCATAACTCACTCAGGATTGAGAATGAGTTACCTGATCATCCTATGAAATAAGAATCTGTTAGTCAACAACGTTATATCTAAAGATCGGCTATTTCGTGGTTTGGTCTTATACAAACTCATTGTATAGGATACCCCCACTCGCATATCTCCACACGAACGACTTGGATTGGGTCGTCTGTAACATTTACAAAGTGGCTCATATCCATAATGTTTCCAATATAAGGTACCCAACCTTATCCATATACTATAGACCGGCCTTTAGGTTATTGTCGGGACATTATCCACTTGTATGTCGATGGTATATCAAATATATACCCAGTATATATATAGTCCTCGTTACATGACAATAACCTTGGATGTTTAATTTGTTGGATTAGACAATGCAATGCTATGAAATTTAACAACAACTTGATTGAATATAACTTTATTGAATATAAATTTGTTTTTACATAAATACAAACTACGAGTTTAGGGCAACACACCCAACAATGGATAGTGGGGTTAGCTCTCGGTTGCGTTTGGGTCGAATGAGGCCTCTATATTAATCAAATTTGATTTAATTTTAGGAAGAAGGAGTTAGGGCAAAAGTGGGAAGAATGAGTCCTTTCGGTTCCTTTCTCCCTCAATAATGGATCCTGGCATGGTATTAATTTTCATCTTCTGCAATGCGACTACCTCATCCATATTTTTAAAAACACTACTTTCCAATTTAAATCTTATTTTTTATTCTGTTCCACTTTTCTAAATTGATTTTATGTTTTTTTAGTCCATATTACATTTTTATTCAATCTTAATATTTTTTATCTCGCAGTATGTATTTAACAGATTTTATCTTACAATTTCTAAATTTCTAAACCTAGATGTTATTTATAATTTTTTAACTTTATAATTTTGATTCACTATCTTGTTCCTACAGATTGAGAATAGTTGGGAAGATTGGGAAGATCAATGGAACCCAATATAGTTCTTTCTCATCTGAAAAAGGTGAGGGATTTGATCCCAAATAGTTGTTTTGCGATTTTTTGTTTTAATTAAACTGTGTTATTGGATTTCATAAAACAAATTTTCGAGTAGGCGCTTCCGTTGTGCCTGACAGTCGAACTGTTTCGGCTTTCAGCACAACATCTATCTAAATATTAATGCAGAACAATCTTTTATAGATTTATTATCATTCAATCTCTTTAAGTTAATTTATGTGAACGTCTTTCGTATAATTGAAAAAAAAGTCGTAGGCTAGTAACGGGATGAGATTAATGGAATAAGACTTCATTAATAATAGTTGAGATATTGATATATTTATTCAATTTGCCAATCCAATTAGCTTTTAATTTAGGATTCAGTGGTGGTTTATCCATGCTTAATAATAATAAAACGAGCCCTAAGGCCAATTAAAATTAGGCTGTACAAGAACAACCGTGTATCCAACGCGACAGAATGTCTATAACCACGCCTCTACGAAGACGAATGTACTGTCCATCATTCAGTTAACGACCATTGTTTTCCACTTCGTCAGGTTCTACATCCAAGAGACAACATTAAGAGAAGTCTCTCAACAAATGTACGAGGATGAACGTCGGTAATTGGGGGGGGGGGGAGCTGCGTGTTGAAGAGCAAGAAGGGTTAGCCTTAACCACTCCGCACTACAAAATCCCTCGATCGACTTGTGGTGAAATGATGCATCGGTTACAAGTAGACGCAAATGTAAGTTATACCTAACAATGAGTTATCGCTATTCTATCGATGTCGTCATCTATTGCTATGTAGTGCTATTTCAAAAATGCATCTGTATACATACAGCTGGGTATAGCAATCGATATGTTATGTGTGTATAACGTATTGCAATTGCAGGTTGTACTTGAGTAGCGTTATATCTAAAATGTGCCAGTGTAGCTGCGTGTAGTGCATAGCTATAATGTGTCACTATCGATATGTGCTGGTTATCCCTCGGTGTAGAGTATAGCATTCATGTACTGTCACTTGGCCTACCGTTACAGTTTACAGTATATCGCTATCAAAACTCACCAATTATTTGTAGTGTTAGCTCTATTTATCCATATCTATTACGCATAAAACATAACACCTATTACACTAGTAGTAGTCATTACAGTTGAAACATGATAGGTATTACACTTGAGATGTAGTAGCTATTACGCTGGAAACATAATACCTATTCCAATTGAAATATAATAGCTTTTGGAGGTGAATTTTCACCTAGCACGTGATGAGTCCTGATTTGAAGAGAACTACACGTGGACTTGAGTCCACAAGGCCAAGATTCATTGTCTCGGTCTTAGTATTTATTGCTGAGCCAACGCTCTAGGTGGCCAAGCCGACCTTGCCTTCTTTTGGTCTTGTTCCCATTCTATGGTCGAACCAACTTTATTCTGTTCTGATCAGCTTTACTCTCCGACACACTCCACGACAACACGCCGTGTTACACGATAACCTTAAAGAGCCGTTGAGGCTCTATCGGAGGTCCTGTCGGAGAGCTCGCCTATAAATAAAGACCATCCTCCTCTATCCCAAGTACGCGAACACTGTATTCTCTCGAATATAGCTCTACTACTTCTTGACTTGGGTATCGAAGTGTCTTCTGTTTTGCAGGTCCCCTGTTCAGTCAGTTTCCAACTCATCCTACAGATCATTTTTCAGTCTGAATCGAAGTTCACAGACTTGGTCATTTTCATGATCAAACACTAGCTATTACGCTTAGAACGGAATAGCTATTATGCTTGAAACGTAATACCTATTACGCTTCAAGTATAGTAGCTATTAGGCTTGAAACGTAATAGCTATTATGTTTGAAACATAATACCTATTCCGCTTGAAGTATAAATACCTAATGTGCTCCAAATAGAATAGCTATTACGCTTAAAACATGATACTTATTACACTTGAAGAACAATAGCTATTACCCTAGAAATGTAATAACTATTACGCTCGAAATTGAATAGATATTACACTCGAAACGTAATACCTATTACGCTTGAAGTATAATACCTATTACACTTTGAAACGAAATAGCTATTACACATGAAGTGTAATAACTATTATGCTTCAGGCGTAATAAAGCGTAATATATATATCTATTACGCTTACTCTATCTGCAGTTCAAAAGAAGACGATGGAAGAAAATAGATGGAGCATAAGAGGGAAACTTTTGGGAACTAATTTGAAATGTGTAGGCGTGTGTGGGAACAATATTAAGACATTCAGATAAACATATGAGTGGTAAAATGGTAATATGACGTATTGGCTAGTGTTAGAAAAAAGTTAGAATAACAAGTTTTTTAAAAAGGGACATATCTCATTGGTGCCTCCAAAATTAGTTTATTCTTAGGATTATTCCTTAGTGTCGTATTAACTTTAGTTGGGATTAATGTACTGTAATTAAACTTATTTGCAAAAAATATATATATAATTCTGACAAAATATCTGAAAAACTTTGTTAACCGAAAGGAGGTTGTAATGTCCTTGACGACCTATATACTTTTTACATATCCATGAACGCTACTGTAATGCATGCATTAAGTTTTATTTTTTTTCAAAGTGCAAAAACAATAAAAATAAATTAAAATAAAACATAGTTAGATTCCATTTGAAGACAACAAGATGACATAAAACTATAATGTATTTTGGACTAAAATTACACGACTTTCCTCGAATTATAATTGAATTATTTTGTGAGTTGAATTTTCACAAATTGGATCTGTGGCACAATGGTAGCGCGTCTGACTTCAGATCAGAAGGTTGCGTGTTCGATTCACGTTAGGTTCATTTCTTATTTGTTAATTTTATTTATTATCTATTGTAATTTCTCGCTTTCTTCAATAGATGTTACTCTTTTTTTATAGGGAAGAAACATCATAGGAAAAATCCCTCCATTTAAGCACGGATGAAAACTTTTTCGTGAATGCTACTACAAAATTTAAAATAGACCATGTCGAAGGCAATCTATTATATACATCGATTAGATCTGTTTATGCAAGAGTTTGCACAACGGTTTCTCACTAATCAAGCTCGAACCCAGTCTCTGGTTCCGACCTGAACACTAGAGTGGACCTGCACAAGAAAGTAAGCACTCTGACGCTCAAGTCAGTATAGATCGGACTCCGTATTTAGTTTGAGGTGAGATTCGATACCTGAGCGTGAAATGAAGTCCTCTATTTATAGGTGATGGATCCGACAGTACACACGACCGGCGGTTATATGCCTTTTCTCATGTCGAACCTGTCGGGTTCCAAGCAGGTCAGACTCAAGCCAGGTCGAACCTTGACGCCTATACTTAGCCTTTTATAATGGGCGAACCCGGTCTCCTCGGTAGGGCCGAGGTGGACCTAGGCAATTTAAATTCAATTCTTCAAACACCAGTAGAGGTCCTCCACGTGTCCTGGGTGTATTTTACCACCAAACATTGGCCTCCTCTCTGTCAGGTTCGATCTCGACCTGGCAGAGAAGTTCATCCGAATCCATTCTGGACACGTGGCGACTTTTCATTTGTAGAGGGAATATGACCGTTGCGAAAGATGTTTCGATCTGCCAGGTTGTGGGAGCACTCAAGTATTCCGTCGTTGCGGATCTCGAGAAGATCCTAGCCGCTCGTTGATTACACGTGTATGGCGTAGAGGTTTTTCTGATTAGCTATAAATAGTCCCGAAACTTCAGGTCAAACCTTACGTTCCCTGAATTTCTGGAGTTCGATCTGAATCCAGCTCGAACCTTCTGTAGGTCAGTCATTTTCGCTTTACTTCTTTTTCCAAATATGGTGGTTTTCTTGTCTTCCCCCTCCAGTAATGATAGCCTAGATAGTATAGGTCGGACCATAAATAGTTCGCCCCCCAAACCAAGTGATTCTGGGGAGGTTTTAGCTTGTAGGTTAGAGTCCGAGCTGGAAGAAATAGAGAACTTTAGGTTCTCAGATGATGGAGAGGATAGTGATACCTCTACCTCGGGCCAGGGTTTGGAGTACCCTTCAAAGATGCCCGAACACTATCTCGGACCCCTCCGTAGGGGGTTTAAAATTCTGAATGATATCCTTCTTAGGATTCCGGAGGAAGGGGGGAAAGAGCTGACAATCTTTCAGAGGGATGGGTCACTCATTATTTGAAGATGTTTGAGTACGGCCTCAGACTTCCTCTCCACCCTTTTGCTCAAGAGTTCCTCAACCGAACTGGTTTGGCGCCGGCACAAGTGGCCCCCAATGGGTGGGGTGTCATTTTTGCCCTAGCCATCCTTTTTTGGTTGCGAGCTGGGGATGAGGACGAGGCCGAGCTACTAAGTGTCGAGCAACTTCTTGGATGCTTCGAAGCCAAAAGGATAGCTAAGAAGCCTGATCGGTACTACATGTGCGTAAGGAAAGGCGCGAGTGGTATAGTCAAGGGGCCGACCTCCATCAAAGGATGGGTAGGTAAGTGGTTCTTTGCCTCTGGAGAGGGGCTGACAAAGGACGAGTTTGGTCGTGCCTTCTTTGATGTTCCCACTAGGTTTGGGAACTTAGGTATGGAGTCTTTCTTGTTTCTTTTCCTTCTAATTTCTTGCCTTTTACATCTAACTCGAACTTTTGTTTGTTTTGTGCAGTATCGATCAAACTGATTCCCGAGCTTGTTCAAACCACCTTCGATACCCTCAAACATTACAAGGATCACTTCCCCAGCGACCGGAAGGTCGGAACCTTGGTTACCGACAAGCTACTCTTGTAGTCGGGGCTACTGGACTACAACCCTTTGGTTCGTCCAATTGAAGCTTCAAGGCCGAACTCCGAGCTCCGTAAGCCGTGTTCGATCTTGTCTTTAATCTTAACTTTCCTTTTATCTCTAACTTTCTGCTTGTTTATTTTGTAGCAATGGTGTGCGGATTCACTGAAAGTGTGAAGCGCAAGTCCAAGGGTCGTGCTCACGCCCTCAAGACCGTGGTGGGTACGGAACCGGTGACGCCTACCGTGCCGCGGACTGAGGCCCATGGTAACTCTGGGCCACCTTCTAAAGTGCCCACCCCCGTGATTGAGCTAGACCTATCTGGGGATCGGTCTGGAGAGAAGCGTCCAAGGGAGGAGTTCGAGGCGCTTGACGTATCTCCCCTGAACGAGGTGAGGGGAGAATCTCCTTTGAGGAGAAGAAGAAAGAAGAAGAAGACTTCCTCCTCCTCGAAGGCTGGGGCTCATGGGACTCTGCCTACGAGCCATGCTGATTTGGTGGACGACCCCGAAGCTCGGATGGGGGGAACATCCGATGTGAGAATGCGGTTCAGGATGGAACCGTCAAACTCCGGGGTGAAGGACCAGGTGTCCCACATCTCGGCCATGTGCTGTGACCGCTGTCTAAGGAGAGCATCCAAGTTTGTAAGTGATCCAGGGTCTGTATTGCAGAAGACCATTGACAACGCTGCCGAGGTAAGACCTGGTTTTGCGTCTTATTATTTATTTTCTAAACTTACAGCTCGATCTAACCATCGTGTCTTTTGACTTTCGCAGGCATTTGTCGCTTCCATTCACTCAGCGATTATGATCAAAGCTGAGCTGGATGGGAGGGAGGCTTTGGTAGCAAATGAGAAGGAGAATTCTTCTGCAGCCTTAGAGGCTGCTACCGTCTTGAAGGGCGAGCTACTAAAGGCTCGTTCTGAGGTGGATATCTTGAAGGCCGAGGTGGACGCCAAGGCTGAGCTTCTAAAGAAAGAGGGCGAGAGGCACAAGGCCCATCTCAGAGCAGCCCATGCTATCACGAAAGGGCTAGAGAAGGAGAAATTCCAGCTCCTGAAGGAGAAGGACGACCTTGCTCAAGCTCTTGAGAAGAATGATGCCTTGATCGGGCACCTTACTACCGAGCTGAAAGACACGAATGAACGCCTCACCAATGGAGTTCTGTTGAAGGAAGCCTTCAGGCAACACCCAGACTTCGATGGGTTTGCCAAAGATTTCAGCGATGCCGGCTTCAAGTTCCTGATGAAGGGCATTGCTGCCGACATGCCTCATGTTCAGATCGATCTCAGCGATCTCAAGAAGAAGTACTCTGAGAAATGGGCTTCTGGGCCTAATGGTACTCCTGGCCCTCAATCACTGGTGGACAAGTATGTCAGGGAGCTGGACTCTGACTACTCCGACGTGGAGGAATAGGATGCTCCTAGCCAAGAGCCTAATGAGGTCGACACGACACAAGAGGAGGTTCCTTCACAGCAGGGCGGAACCCAGGAGGTCAACCTTCTGGGCTCCCAGGGCGAGCTGTCCTCCCACCTCGGAAGTAGCTGAGGCTCTCTCTCTCTCTTTTTTTTTTTTATTTTTTGTAAGTTTCAGGGCAGAGCTGCAAGGTATACGAGCCTTGGCTCTGTCCTTTTAATCAATGAAATTTCCATTTTTCCACTTCTGTTTGCCCTTCTACTACCTTTTCCTTAAGCTTTTTAAACTTGCTTTTGTAAGTCGGACCTCATGTATGAATAACTTCATCTCGCACCTCTAACTCGTAAATCTAAAGGATAACTATTTTCACATCGCTCCTTTTATCCAAGGTTTGAATTTGAGAGTTTCTTTTATTGATCTTTAATATTTCTCCTCGAACTCGAAAGTCCAGAAGATAATATTAAGTAATCTTGAACTTTCTATATCTCGCCTTTAACTTAAGCGTTCAAAGGTTTGAACTTTGAGTAAGTTCAAATTTAACACTCACATCGCACCTCGAACTCAGGGTTTAGAGGAATGAATTTCTTGAACCTTCAACATCGCACCTTTAACTTAAGCGTTCAAAAGATTGAATTTTGGTTCGTGATTGATTTTAACATCGCACTCCGAACCCGTGGGTTTTGAGGATTGAATTTGATCAATTTTTGCCTTTACCTTACTGATTTTAAGTCTTATGGGAGTCTGTGGCCCCCATTTAATTTCTGATCGAACTCGGAATCACGAAATTAAATAACTCCGTTTATTAAAAGTTCTGTCCCTTGAAAATTTTTACAAGTCCATTTTAGGACTATTTTGACATTTCAAGGGTAATAGCGCTTCAAGTGCTCCGCGTTCCATGGATGCGCAAGCACTCTTCCTTCCAGGTCAGCCAGCATATATGTTCCGGGCCGGACTATGCCCTTAACTTCGAACGGTCCCTCCCAACTTGGGTCAAGGGTGCCCACATGACTCTGAATTTTTCTTAAGACCAAATGTCCGACTCGGAAACTTCGAGGTCGAACTCAGGCATTGTAATGTCTGGCCATTTTGTTTTGATACTCTGCTAGGCGCAACTGAGCCATTTCCATTTTTTCTTCCAATAAGTCCAGGTTAAGGAGCAACTCTTCTTCGTTCTTCGCTGGCTCGTACTGCTCTATTCTGTCTGTTGGTATGCCGATCTCAACTGGTACAACAGCTTCGGAGCCAAAGGTTAGCGAGAACGGAGTCTCACTAGTTGACTCTCTCGGGTGGTCCGATACGACCATAATACTTCAGGTAGCTCCTCGGCCCATCTTCCCTTTTTTGAATCCAGTCTCAGCTTGAGCCCTCGTTTTATGATTTTGTTTACTGCTTCGACCTGCCCGTTGGCCTTCGGATGAGCAGGGGACGAGCTGAGATGACGTATTCCCAGGTTACTGCAAAAGTCCTTGAACTTTGTATTGTCAAACTGCTTTCCGTTGTCCGTCACAATAGCATTTGGTATACCAGAACGGCATACAACGTTTGCCCATATGAAAGATGTGACTCTAGACTCCGTGATATGGGATAGTACCTCGGCCTCGGCCCATTTGGTGAAGTAGTCCACAACGACAATGGCAAACTTGGTTTGTCCTTTGCCCAGGGGAAAAAGACCTATGATATCTACCCCCACTGCGCGAATGGCCATGGGGCCGAGATGGGGGTAAGCAGTTCGGGAGGTGGATGGATAATGTTTGCAAAGCACTGGCAGTTGTCGCAGGTTTTCACAAATTGCCTTGCATCCTGTTCGACAGTGGGCCAATAGTACCCTTGTCGAACCACCTTGGCCGACAACGACCTGGCGCATGAGTGGTTTCCACACACTTCCTCATGGATTTCTCTAAGAATGTAAAGGCCTTCTTCGGGAGTCACACACTTAAGTAGAGGCAGGGAGAAGCCACGTCGGTACAACGCTCCTTCTCGGAGTGTGAACCGAGCTGCTCTCCGTGCCATCTTCTTTTGCTCCTTCGGATCTTGTGGTGGAATTCCTTTGATGAACTCCACGATTGGGTCCATCCAAGAGGATGATGGAATGTCAACCTCCATCGCATCTGGCTCCAAGATTGAAGGACTGTCCAAGATCTAGACCGGGATCGATCTAACCAGGTCGGTCTCATATGCTGATGCCAATTTGGCTAAGGCATCCGCATTGGAGTTTTCAGATCTTGGAACTTGACTCACTTCGTAAGTCCCGAACTGGGCGAGGTGCGATCTGACCTTGCTTAGATATTTTTCCATTCGGGGGTCCTTCGTTTGGTACTTCTCCTTAATCTGATTTACAATTAATTGGGAGTCACTAAAGACCTTAATGTAGTTGGCCCCCAGTTCTTTGGCAACGCGCAGGCCTGCCAGGAGTGCTTCGTACTCGGCCTCATTATTTGAAGTCCGAAAGTTGAACCGCAAAGCATACTCAAGTCGCTCACCACCTGGTGCGAGCAAGAGAATTCCTGCACCGCACCCCCTCTCATCGGAAGACCCATCCACGTAGATCGTCCACGAGAGGTTGGACTCGGTCAACTGGGACGGTGGGGTAAGCTCCGCGATGAAGTCTGCCACTGCTTGCCCTTTTAACGCGGTTCTAGGCCCGAACCGGATGTCGTACTCGCTTAATTCCAATGCCCATTTCATCAGACGCCCTGAAGTTTCATGCTTAAAGAAGATATTCTTTAGGGGCAAGTTGTAAGTACTATAACAGTGTGCGCTTGGAAGTACGGCCTAAGTCTTCGGGCCGAGGTGACTAAAGCGAGGGCCAGCTTCTCCATTTGGGGATACCTGGTCTCGGCCTCAGTCATGGCCTTACTAGTGTAATAAACGGGACTTTGGTGGGCGCCCTCCTGCCTGATTAGGGCTGAGCTGACGGTGTTGTCCGACACTGCCAGGTACAAGTGGAGCTTCTCTCCTGATAATGGTTTTGCGAGTAGAGGTGCCGAGCAGAGATAGTTTTTCAACTGCTCTAATGCTTGCTCACACTCTACCGTCCATTCGAACGGTCCCTTCTTCCTAAGAACCTTGAAGAAGGGGAGGCACTTGTCCGTTGATCTTGACACGAACCTATTCAAGGCCGCAATCTTGCCATTGAGGCACTGAAGCTGCTTTAGAGTCTTGGGTGCTTCCATCTCGAGCACGGCCTTTATCTTCTCTGGGTTAGCTTCAATTCCATGGTTGTTTACCATAAAACCAAGGAACTTTCCCGAGGAGACTCCAAAGGCACACTTGGTCGGATTGAGCTTCATTTGGTACTTGCGCAGTACTCCAAAGGCTTCGGTCAGATCGGAAAGATGCGACTTTGACTGCTTGCTCTTGATAAGCATGTCGTCCACATACACTTCCATATTCCGACCGATCTGCTTGGCGATCATTTTGTTCTCCATCATTTGGTAGGTCGCACCTGCATTCTTTAGGCCAAAAGGCATCACCTTGTAGCAGTACAGACCTTGGTCTGTTATGAACGCGGTATGATCTTGGTCTGGCAAGTGCATTTTAATTTGGTTGTATCCGGAGTAGGCATCCATGAAGGTGAGCAGCTCGTGCTCGGCTGTTGCATCCATGAGCTGGTCGATCCTTGGCAAAGGGAAGCCTTCTTTTGGGCATGCTTTATTTAAATTTGTGAAGTCCACGCACATTCTCCACTTCCCGTTGGATTTTTTAACTAACACAACATTAGAGAGCCACTCGAGATACATAATTTCTTTTATATATTCAGCCTTTAAAAGTTTGTTAACTTCCTCAACAATTACATTACTCCTCTCCTTATTTAAAGGTCTTCTTTTTTGCTTTACAGGTCGGAATGATGGGTCTATGTTGAGGCGATGCACCATGATCTTTGGGTCGATGCCAGACATGTCCTCGTAAGACCATGCGAAGACGTCCGAGTTGGACCTGAGGAAGTTGATCAGTTCTTCCCTGTCAGTGGCCCCCAGCTTGGTTCCTATGCTTACTTGTTTTTTAGGGCTAAGTAAAGAAACAAGCTCGAGCTCTTCTGTTGGCGGGGAGAACTGCCTTTTGCCTTCCTTAGGCAGGTCGGCCTCGGACTCTTGCAGCTTGTCGCGATTGGTTTGTTCTTCCAGGGCGCATACTGCCGACCCTTTAAGCGCGGATGCATAACATTCCAGTGAGTTCTTTTGCTCACCTCGGACCGTGCCTACTCCATTCGGGGTTGAGTACTTCAGAACTTGATGCAGTATGGAGGGGACGACCCGGAATGAGTGAATGATGGGTCTCCCGAAGATGGCATTGTAGGCCGATATGCCGTCAATAACCACGAACTCGCCTATCTGAGTTACCTGTGTACTATCTTGCCCAATTGTAACTGGCAAGTCGATACACCCTTCAGGGGAGACCGATATTCTACAGAGAATCCAACCAAAGGTGTTGGACTTATCTTCAATTGTGACCTGGTCCACCCCAAGGCAAGATATGTCGGGAGGGACAAGATGTTGGCAGACGCGCCTCCATCTACCAACACTCTTCTGACCAGGACATGATCGATAAGGGGGGCGATCACAAGCGCATCATTATGAGGCAAGTGGACTCCCTCCAGATCGGTATCGCCGAAGGTAATGGAGCAAGTAGGCTTCTACTCCCTGATGATGCATACCTCGCGCCTGGCCTTGCGAGCTAGCTCTTTCCTTTTGTTTCCGGACTGGCCCCCACTTGGGCCTCCGAAAATAGTGTTGATGACCGCAGGTCGGTCCTCTCGTCGAGGCGGCGTCCTTGAACGCTTCCTCTCTTCTTTCTTTTCGACCGAGTTAGACCTTGGTTTACCCACGAACTTTTTGAAGTAGCCATCTTGAATGAGCTCTTCAATCTGGCGCTTCAGCTTCCAGCAACTTGCCTTATTATGGCCTTGATCGCGATGAAAACGGCAATATTTATCTTTGTTGCGCTTTTCTGGGTCTCCTCGGAGCTTCTCAGGTCGCTTGAGGAGCTTTTCCATCCCACTTTCCTCGATGTTCGTAAGTATCTCGGAGATCGGGATGGTGGTTGGGGTATACCGTTCATAAGGTCGGCTCTGGCTGGGGCCGCTCTCCGACCTATGATACTCAGCTCGGCCGCCAGAAAAGGACTATCCCTTGTCCTTAGGCTTAGAATCAACCTTCCTCTTTTCTTGGCTTAGCCTTTTTTGGTCGATCTGCTTCTCAGGTCGGCCAGTTTTGGTTCAGAGGAGCTCTTGTCCATCGATGACTTTCTTCGCCTTTTGAAGAACTTCGGCAAAGGTTGCTGGAGCCTCCTCTCCGAGCTTCACGGTGAGGGTCTCATCGCCCAGGCCGGTGAGGAAGTAGCACATGGCCCAATCATCGGAGCAGTGCGCGACCTTCAACTGCTCCTCCTAGAACCTTGTGACATACTGTCTCAGCGTCTCACCTTCCTTCTGTCTGATGGTGGCGAGGTGAGTCGCTGTCTTTCTATCGTAATGTCGAGAAGAGAATTGACTAATGAATTCTTTTCTCAGCTGAGACTAGGTCGAAATCGACCTAGCTGACAGTCTCCGGTACCACAGGCGTGCGCTGTCCGTAAGCGCGATCTGGAAGGCGCGGCATTTGATCGCATCTGTTGCCACCTGAAAGTCCATGAGGCCCTCGAAGACCTCCACATAGTCCTTTGGGTCCTTAGACCCATCATAAGGTTTCATGGTGGGAGTTTTGAACTTCGGAGGGATTGGAGCCTCCAAGATGTCGAGGTGAATGGTGACTCTCCCAAGTCGCCGTCGTCAAACGAGCACTCTTTCTTCTCGCACCTGGCCTTGAGGGCTTCGACCTGCTCGTCGAACCTATGCTTCATCAAGTCGAACTCTTCCCTGGTAATCACAGCTTCTGGTGTTAGAGGCTTATACTTTGATTGAGCCTTGAGGTCAGAATTGGAGAACTCTCGGGAGTAGGATGGAGAGTCTTCCGGTTCCCGAGATGCTCTCTTCTTCTTATCAGTGAGGTGCTTTCTCAGATCATTGTCCCGCAAGCTATGATCCACCCCTTCATTATTGGGAATGGGCTCGCGGTCGCCAGGGTGGAGAGATGGAACCCGGCCTTTGTAACGCCCCAGGAATTTCACCATTTCCAAACAGGGACCGTTACTAAGCCTACCTAAAATTTTCACATAAACAAGAGAATTTTCTTCACAACAATACTAAGCAATAGAACTACCACGCTTCCGCTGCGCTACTTTGATTTTCAACACTCACGAGAGCTTGAACAATTAGAACAACAACACTAAAGTTTTAAGAGAAACTCAAATCCTATACAGATAAACCATTTAATACCGACTTCACGTTAACCAACCCTTCAAGGAAACCTTTACTAACTATAAACCATCCACTAAATGAATTTTAACATCTCGAATGGCAATGAAGCAGAAACTAATTCAAGTACGAACAACTTAAACAAATGTATTCATAAATATCCTATGTAGATTACAATCCCGTAGTTGAAAAGGCTAACAAAGTTAATGCTCTAAAAGAATAATGAATCGGCACCCTTACAATCATCCTTTAGACAATAAAACTAAACAAAACCAACCACTACCAACTCAACTACAAGATTAAATGGCCACAACTATCCTAACTAAAAGAAATTAATTTCACGCAGCATAGCTAATGGTCTTTCCGATCAAGCCTCCTCCTCGCCATCACCATCCCAAGAGCTAGCTCGATACCTGCAAACTGGAGGGGAAAAAGGGGGATGAGTACAACCACAATACTCAGTAAGCAGCCCTTATCTGAAGGGTCACGCACAAACAACATACTTATCAAGGAACAACGTGTCATGCTTATTAATGAATCAACACACACACATCATGCTCAACCAAATCATGAAACATTCATTGTCATGCTTTTCATCACATTATGCATTCAAACATAGACACATTCTATAAAATTCGGTGACAACCACAACCAGGAACACATTAACTACCAACCTCTAGTCTCCCTAACATCTCAAGTACCTCTACGCTTATCACAGTTATCCTAGCCTTCCACAGTTAACTCCTTCGAGTAGAGTCGACCCCTGACCATTTATACCCAGAGCCCCGACCCTGTAGCATCGGCCCTTGACCATTTATACCCAAGGCCCCGATAACTTCACCATCTATTGGCCCTTGACCATTTGTACCCAATGCCCCAATAGTCTTTCCTCCAAAGGACTCCTCGTATCGACCCTCGACCATTTATACCCGAGGTCTTGAACTCTGCATCGACCCTCGACCAATTATACACGAGGCCTCGATGGCTTACAATCTATTGGCCCTTGACCATTTATACCCAAGGCCCCAATAGTTCTCCTTTCGAAAGACTCCTCGCATCGACCCCCGACCATTTATACCCGAGGCCTCGACGCTCATCTTTATCCAATATTGGCGTATCGACCCCGGACCATTTATACCCGAGGCCTCGATACCCAATTAGTGACGTATCAGCCCTCGACCATTTATACCCGAGGCCCTGACACTCACCCATTCACTTCGTAACTTTCATAACTCCACATATCATTTCTAGCCTCCAACCAGGATTTCAGTACTACTTCCCCAATAACACCAACCACCACAAAGCCCAACAACACAACCACTAGTAAGATTTCAATGCATCACGGGTCTCAATAACACAAAGTTTGACAACAACCAACCTGCTCACAGCATAGCGCAAACGAAGCTTCAACAAACAACCCTATGACATTCTTCACATAACATGCTTTTCACAACATAAAAAAATAGCACAATGGAAGCCAACTAATATACATTAACGCACGCACACGCCCCTTGTCTACTTACTTTGTTATGTCCCAAAATTCTCATAAAAGTCCTACTTGCTACTACGCCATGCCTCATGCATCAACAATCTCATAACAGTCCAATATGCGATACACCAAAATGATCATATGTAAAAGTCAATCAATCTAAAATAGTCCAACATGATCCAACAGCTCCAGCAGGCATCGTTCACAGAAAAAGCACAATCAATCACTTAACCAAAATATAATTGATAAATACCCAGCATACGTCAAACACAACTGATTTCTCATAAATATTCAATACGCTTTCGAAACAATAGATTATAGTACCGGTATACAAATTTCATCATGAAAACCAATTAGAACATAATAGCAATTCAATCATAGTCATCCAGGATTACCTGGCTACAATTTATTCACACAACCACATACTTTTCCCAAGATATATCAACAATTTTATCAACAATGACGTTTACTAAATGATAACAACGACAAGCGACATGCAAGTATCACACATGGGCACACGAGCAAACAACCATATCATATCAGCACACAACAACCAATCCCTCCAGTAAGAAACTACTTACAACAAAGTTCTAATGCGCTACCAAGTTCACCGAAGGGTTCCTAAATCCAAAAGCAAACCAAACTTGATTAGAGTTCATGTTAGAAACACTTATTTTGCATCGAAAGTAAGTTGAGATGATCCGTTACCTACTATCTCACCATAAAACCTCTTGGGTAAGGAGTGGGTCGACGCCAAGGAGATTCGTGCTCCCAAAATAGACTTCGAATGGCCTTAGGCTTGCTGTTCCGATGTCAAAAAGCGATGGGTAACGCTGGTTTAGGTCTGATTAGTGGTGGGTCAACGCCGAACCAATGCCAAAGAGGGTGGGTATTATGAATCGAGCTTCGAGTAGGAGTGGGTAAGTGTCGAAACTTGTCAAAACGAAGAAAATGTCACATAACTGGGCTGTTCGCGTCGAGATCACAAAATGGGCCACCGGAGTTACTGGTTCGCGTGCTAACCGCGGGTTTCTACCGAAGAACGGGTCGTGCCGTCGTGGAATCCATCGGAACACGCCGCACTACTGCACGAAAGAGAGAGATGCACGATTTGATTTGCGAACTGCCGCTGTCCGAGCTTCTGTTCGTCGGAAAAGAACACAAGTCGTCATAGGTGTGGTTGCGCCACAGTGAAGAACGCTGCACAGATGTTGCCGTTCGCATTTCTGGGTGTCGAGGAAGAGCTGCTGCCGCCGCTTGTGATAGCCTACCGCCCCGCTGAAAAGTCGTAGCACACGCCGCCGCCGCTGCTACCATCGTGGTCGCCGGAGAAGAAAGCTCAAAGAGGGGGCTGGCGGCTGAACAAGGAAGGGAAGGGGGAAGAAGAAGAGGAAGAAAAACAAAATGGGCTAGGGTTAGTTTGTTTTAAAACCCTTTTCTTTAACTTGTTTCAAAAACCTAAAAGCCCAAATCTTATTCTTGAAGGTGGCCCAACTAAATAACACAATGACCCAAAACAAAAGCCCAATAATTATACTTTAGAAATAAAAATAAACCCCACAACAACCCGAAATAAAATAGTTAACTTAAACTCTAAAACACAAGAATAATAATTCAAGGAAAAGTAGAATTTAGGAAGGAAAATCCTAAAACTCATGAATTTAGAATTTAACTAAAAATCTCCTACACAGGTCGAGAACTTAAATTATCTTAATCCAAAGAAATTAAACTTAATTCTAATTTAGCCAAAAATGAGAATTTCAAAGTTAGAAAATCCAAGAATTAAAGTTATCAACTTAGGGAAAAATCCAAAGACACTATTTATCTCTTAAAATAAACGAGTCAGAGAATGCGGGGCGTTACAGCCTTCCTTCTCTCCGGGTGCGCTTGGGACCCTGGAGGGAGACGCTGTTCGGTTGGCCCGCGTCGCCTCGGCGTACATTTCCTCCATTGTGCGCAACTGATGGCGCATATCATCCAACTCGCGCTGGAGAGTAGAGAAAGCCTCAGGGTTTGCCGTCGGGTTGGCCCTTCGGGAGGTCTTTCTTGAGGTCCCTCCTCGGCCTCGGTTCGCTTTTGAGGGTTTAGGGTGAGCCGGGGGTAACTCCTGGTTCGCATGGCGGGCTAATCTCCGTGGAAGATCTCCCTCTTGCCCTGCTCGAACCTGATCCTCGACCATTCTAGCGTCAAGATCTCGCTGAGGGCCGTTATCAGCGTTCAAACCCCTTCGTTCTGTCGTATTAGCAGAGTTTGCTGGCTGCATCATCTTTGCGTATGTTTCTTAGATCGGGATGAATTAGATCGTTCTTTCCCCACAGACGGCGCCAAATGTTTATGCAAGAGTTTGCACAACGGTCCTTCACGAATCAAGCTCGAACCCGGTCTCCGGTTCCGACCTGAACACTAGAGTGGACCTGCACAAGAGGGCAAGCACTTCGACACTCAAGTCAGTATAGATCGGACTCCGTATTTAGTTCGAGGTGAGATTCGATACCTGAGCGTGAAATGAAGTCCTCTATTTATAGGTGATGGATCCGACAGTACACACGACCGGTGGTTATATGTCTTTTCTCATGTTGAACCTGTCGGGTTCCAAGCAGGTCAGACTCAAGCCAGGTCGAACCTTGACGCCCATACTTAGCCTTTTATAATGGGCGAACCCGGTCTCCTCGGCAGGGCCGAGGTGGACCTAGGCAATTTAAATTCAATTCTTCAAACACCAGTAGAGGTCCTCCACGTGTCCTGGGTGTATTTTACCCCCAAACAAGATGATCCTAGTTCTTGAATTAATTCGATCCTTAATAAGAAACATACAGAATTATAAAGAACGTTTAAACAAACCGTTACCAACTGCCCGTTACTGAAACAACTTTGGTCTTTGTTGGATCAAGAGCGAAAAGGTTCTACACATGCAAGTCTGATGATGAAAAACGGCGTGGTATCCAAGATCTAGGTTTGTTTGGCGTCTTTCACAATTGTAGACACCGTATTTGGTCCGACCCAATTTTATTTTCTCTAAATAAATAAAATTGAAAAAATATTTATGTCTTTCGTTAAAAATTAAAAAATAATAATAAACAAATAAAAGAAAAGATAAAAATAAAATAAAATATTTTAGAATAATCATGGGATTTGAAATTTGAATTCAATTTTGATTTTCGGTTAAAGCGGTGGGATTTTCAAATTTTGAAATACACCGAAAACAGTTTTAAAAATAGAAAAAAAATTCAAATATAGGAGATTTGAAGTTTAAAATTCAAATTGATTAAGTTTTTTTAAATTTTAACTGAATTTCAAATTGATTCTCATGTGTAAAAGGTTTGGAGAATTTTAAAATATGATTTCAATTTGATTTTTGATTTAAAACCAAGTTTTCAGTTAAAGATTATAAGATCTAATTTGAATGGATTCTTTTGGGCCCTGTATAAAGGAGGGTTCATCCCACATGAAAGGGATGATGGAAAAGGAAAGGTGGTTGAAACCTATTTCTAGAATTGCTTTTTAGAAAACACTCTTTTTCCTCTTTTTTACCAACAACCCACTGTCTCCTCTCTATTCTCCAACTCTTTCTCCCTCTAAAATCAGCGATATCATTTATCTCCTCTCATATCCCATCACAATCCGGTGAAACGCGATGGTGAGAGCCTACGAAAGTCCAACCCCCAACGTTCAGACCCTTTGTTCCGATGACTTTTGACAAATCTCCCTCCATTGTGTGGGTGTTCTCTCTATAGGTGAGTAAGGTCAGTAAAATCTTTGTTTTCTTTTTCGCGTACATCCTTTTAGAAATTTTAGGTTTTGCATGTGATTTTTTGCTGTAAAATTTAACAATTTTTGGGACTGTTTTTTGGGCTGAAAATTCGAACTTTTTGGACTGTTTTCGGTGTAAAATTTAACAATTTTCGGGACTGTTTTGAGGGCTGAAAATTGGAACCTTTTAGACTATTTTCGGTCAAAAATTTAAAATAAAACAAAAGAATAGTTTTTTGGACCAATAAATTAATAGGATAATTTAAGATAAAATATGGTAACCGTTTTCGAACGGGTGTTGTAGGGTGCTAACACCTTCCCTACACACAATCGACTACTGAACCGAAATCTGTTTTTGTAGACCATTTTTTTTAGGTGACCAATCACACCTCATTGTTGGTTGGTGGCAACTCCAAAACCCATCTCTCGAAAGAGACCCTTTAGGGGATGACGTCGGCCGCTCTACGTCGCAATTATGTTGCAACAGCTTGGCGACTCCACTGGGAACTTGTTAGAGAGTCAAGTCATTTTATTTTGTCATTTATTATCCTTTTATTGTTATTCTTCGATCCACTTTGTTTTTTTATGTATATATTCTCGTATATCATGATTATTTATTTATTTATTCATTTTACATCATCATTCATTTCACACACATTCACAAGCCTCCTACCCAGACTCTACCTTTTAGGATTAGATTGGAGACTGAGTAGTGTGACCTTCGTGGAATTTCGGTTCCCGTGTAGGCGCATGAAATTCTCCACTCAAATTGACCATATCGCGAAAGCATATGGAAGATTTGTGGCCACTTTCCTCTAGGATGCATTATTAGAAAACAACCTCACTCATATTCATATTGTATATTTTGTTTTTTATTAATGGTCATATTGTTTATTATTTTTATCATTTGTTTGTTAGGACCAATTTGAAGTTTTTGATCACAATGATTTACAATTAACCACATTAAAAAAAAACAAAAAACATGTACATTTCTTCATTGTCAAAATTTTCAAATTCGTTTAGGGTCTAACATTACATTTATATGCATTTAGAGTTTATTAAGGATTGCATGAACTATGTTTATCATATCAATTAGGGGGCAACTGGCAACATACTTACGTTTTTTTTCTCCTAAGAAAAAAATTTTAAAAAACTATATTTTTCGTATGCATCATTTCATTTTCATATCATAGTTTAAAAACTTCATGCACCATTTCAATGTTCATCCTAGCACATACACCATTTCACATGGTCATAAGGTTTCAATGTTTGTTTCCCTAATTTGTGATTCAATAATTGCATAACATCATCTCATGCACATGATTTTTTTATTTTTTATTTTTGGAAAAAATGAAATTTTAGTGCAATCTCCATTTAATCATGAAAAATTATTCTCTTTTTGTTTCTATTAGAAAAATAGTTCAACAACCACATATTTTTTACTATTATATTGCAAAGTACATAGAGCAAAAGCATGAAGGAGCATGATGTTGAGCTAAAGAAAATAAGAGAAGAATCAAAAGGACAAGTCACAAAGATTATTGCTAATCTAGAGAAAGGTGAGGCAGTGGTGGGTTTTCAATCTGGAATCTCAATCAATGACTCTCGTGATGACTCATCTAATCCACCAAAGTTTAGTACTTCTCTTCATCGACCAGGAAAAGAGTCCCAGCAACATGGTTCTTTGTACGATAAATTGGTCGGCCGGTACCAGCTTCTAATTCCTAAAGAAGGCCAACAAATCCCTACAAATAGTCAAGATGGATTTACATTACCAAGGGAAGAAATACCAAGCGACAATGTTGCAATCCCAATCTCAATTACCGTACGTACAAGTCCCCAAGAGAAGACAAAGAAGTTATCACAAGTGGAAAAGTTGAAATGTTTGAAGCAAGATTAAATGCAATTGAAGAGGCTGACAACTTTGGCAATGTCGATCCCACATAGCTATGCCTAGTGACAAGAGTTGTCATTCCCTTAAAATTCAAAGTGCCAAAGTTTGAAAAGTATGATGGATCTTTGTGTCCTAAGAATCATCTTATTATGTATTGTAGAACGATGGTGGCACATGTTAAGTTTCTTTTACATTTCTTACAAGATAATTTAGTGGGTTCAGCATCTCGTTGGTATATGCACTTAGATACTGCCCACATTTGCTCATGAAAGAATTTGGCTGACTCATTTTTAAAGCAATATAAAGCATAATATAGGTATGACTCTTGATCGACTAGACTTGTCGAGAATAGAGAAGAAGAGTACTAAAAATTTTAAAGAGTATGCCCAGAGGTGGAGAGACACAGCTGCACAAGTACAACCGCCTTTAACTAAGAAGAAGTTGGCAACTATGTTTCTCA